>NC_057810.1:525681060-525719595 GCF_018294505.1 Triticum aestivum | reverse complement strand
TACCACCCCACCACCCTCGAGCTCGCCGTTTCTCGCCGACCGGAGCCCAGCCGCCCCGCCCCTCCTTCCCGCCCTCCTGGATCCAGCCGCGCGGACCCGCTCCCCTGCGTGCGCCCCTGCTCTGCGCGGGCTTGGCTGCGCCCCTTCCCCGACCTCCTGGCGCCCCTGCCCTGCCCCGCCCTGCCTCCCTGCAAAGCCGGCGGTAGTTGCTGCCCTCCCTCTTAGTCACCAGTGACCAGTCCCCGGCGGCAGCAAGCGGGCAAGTGAGCAAGAGCAACCCGATTTCTGATTTAGGGTTAGCTTTTTTTGCACTTTGGCGGCGGCAGGAACGGAGGGAGTACTTTTTGTGCCCAAATCTATGGTAGTAAATAACATCTGTGTAATTGGCGTAGGAATTTCCAAAGGTTTGAACTTTTTTGTTTTACACAACATAATTTGCTGGTCCATGGCTCATAGCTGAAGCTAAAAAAATAGGCCTTCTATCTTTTCATAAGAAATCTGTAGCTTGGCATCAATGATAGAAAAAGATCAATTGTTTTGAAGTTAATTGTGTGTCCTTTCTATCCTAGCATAGGATCACAGGGAGCAGTATTGTTCTGAAATTAATTTTCTGCCTTGTTAATTTCTTTCCTAGCAAAGGGTCAGAGGGAGCAGACTGACAGTATTGTAGTACTGTCTGGATATAATGACTTGTTTGCTTGAAATCCTTCCTTTTCTGCTTATGTAACTTTTGGGTGTGCTATTAATGCTATTAATGCTAATTGTATTGCAGCAAGCTGCAGAATGCCTACATGGAATAGAACAGTCACCAGGGTCCTCGGTGATGGAAGCTATCCAACCATGTCTAACAGCAGTTGTCAGAAAAGAATTGCTGAAACATCAGGATCAAGATGTTAAAGTTCTCTTGGCAACCTGCTTCTGTGAAATTACAAGAATAACTGCACCTGAAGCTCCATATAGTGATGATGTTTTAAGGGTAACCCTGTGCTCACAAAAAATGCTGAATAAATTACTTTGACTGAGCTTACAATGTTTGTTCAATATTTGAGTATTCTTTTTTTCTTTCTTGCAAACCATATTTCGTCTGATTGTTGGTACATTTGGTGGACTCGCTGATGTTAATAGCCATTACTTTAGCAGGAGAGTTGCTATTTTCGAAACAGTTGCAAGATACTGGGCATGTGTTGTGATGTTGGACCTTGAATGCAATGATCTCATCACAGACATGTTCCGAACTTTTTTAGAAATCGTCAGGTAATTCTGCTATGCCATCTAAGCCAGGTCTGGTAAATACCTTGTGTTATGTAATGCCACCGTAGATGGACTAGTTTCCAGTCTTTGCATGAGCATGTAAGAAGTAACCACTATGATTTTTTGTTCACTGTTTCACACTGTTAGGTTCACATGGAAGAACACTACAATGAATTTAGTTCTGTCCTTTCCGGATCATGACTTCTGCTATTTTGCAAATTAATTGTTTTAATTTCTGTTAAGGTTATTTGTGATGGTTTATAAGGGTACATTCGTTTGTAGGCTGGCTGAGAGACACTTGCACACTTTTCACTCTGTGATTTGTGTGGTACCAAGATTAAAGTATTTTGAGGATAGAAATTGTATGGACTTATTTGAAAGTTTACATTGCATGAATACACTAATTTGTGGGCTGAGAGGAACCGGAACGACTCGGCTAATTCGACGAAAACGCGTTTTGGGCTTTATACTTCGCCGTGATCTTTTACTGTGTTCCTCCAACCATAGCTTCTATGGTCATTAGCAGAACAACCACCCCTACATCCCAGCCTTTGTATTTCAGGTGTCGGTCGATGGCGGAATGAGATGCCAGGAACCTACCTTCCTTCTGCATTCATGAGGATTGGTTACTCATATATACATGGATGTGTGTACGTGGCCAGGACTTATGTACGTGTCCGACCTGCCCTCTTTTACTTTTTCTTAGCATGAGGTCTGGACAACTGCTTATGTGTGTACGTGATCATGACTCTTTTTAACGGGCTAATTCTAATTCTTTCTATTTTTTAAGGGAATATTTCTAATTCTTTCTATGTCCCATTTTGTAGATTTGCTTCAGATCACGGAAGCTTGGGTTGATGGAGTGCTTGTCTTTAGTTTTTGTTTTGACTTTGTGAAACTTGCTACCTATGATGAAACTGTGTAATATTGATGAAACTATGTATATGTATGGATGAAACTTGCTACTATTGATAAACTATTGGTAACATGTGTTGTATATGTGTTCGATATATATGTGTTCATGACTATTGGTAATATGTGTTGAATATGCTATATTGGTCATATAAATATATTTGTGTTTGATTTTCTGTGAAAATGAATTGATATAAGAAAAAATATATTAAATGGGGCAATATAGGCACTTTGCCATCTCCTGGCAGATGGCAAAGAGCTTTGCCATCAGCTGGCAGATGGCAAAGAGGCCACATGTCATCTACATGTAAAATTTGGGCTGGCCTATTTGGGCCCTTTGCCATCTGCCAACAGATGGCAAAGAGCTTTGCCATCTGCTGGCAGACGGCAAAGCATGCAGCCTTTGCCATCTGCCGGCAAAGTATGTCGTTAGCCTTCTAATGGGGCTAACCCCGTTAAGAGGCTTTGCCATCTGCTAGCAGATGGCAAAGCCACAGGCTCTTTGCCATCAGCCAGCAGATGGCAAAGAAGCCTTTACCAGTAGGATTTCAGACGAACTGTTTGCCATCTGCTGGCAAATGGCAAAGCCTTTGCCATCCGCCGACCATGCCTTTGTCATCTGCCATGGCAGATGGCAAAGTGCTAGATTCCAGTAGTGAAACCCCTCGTCCGGACAAAAAGGATGCACCCTCGTCGGTCGTTCGATCCAATAACCAAAAAATCAAAGCCCATTACGGGGCACGGAACCGTCCTAGAAGGATGGCTCGATAGGCCGTGCAAGATACACACAATACCGGACACCATACCAACCCACAGCCTTAGAGCATGTTGGATACTCCGGCAGGTGGCCAAGAGTGGCGAGGATCTCCTCACCAAAAGTACCGCAGAGCAACTTCCAACGGCAACAACCCTATAGTGCTGACAGTCTTCGAGACTTTCTCTTCAAACTATAGGCGAAAATCGCACTCCGCGGCCTCGCTGAAGTCTGCCAAGTTGCAGCAATAAACCCCTGGAAAGACACGGCCATAACTTTCAATGCCAGTGACGAACCAAAATTCAGAACAGTCCGGGCACCTGCCTCACTGGTCCTCAGTCCAATTGTGGATGGTTTTCGACTTACCAAAGTCCTCATGGACGGCGGCAGCGGACTAAACCTCATTTACGAGGAAACTATCAACAAGATGGAAATAGACAAGAGCCGCATTGAGCAAAGCAGCATGACCTTCTGAGGAATTATTCCCAGTCGGGAGGCACGGTGCGCGGGAAAAATCACACTTGATGTGGTATTCGGCACGCCGGAGAACTATTGGTCCGAAGAGATAACCTTTGAAGTGGACCCTTTCAACAGTAGATATCACGCCCTTTTTGGGCGAGACGCATTTGCAAGCTTCCAATCCATACCCCATTATGGGTACATGAAGCTCAAGATGCCCGGGCCCAATGGAATCATCAATCTTGCCAGTGACCCATACATAGCACTCCGTGCCGAAAACAAAATCGCTACCTTGGCCCTCAAGGCATGGTCTGAAGCCCTCGCGGCCGAAGAATTAATCGCATTGTGCTCCACGGTGGATAGGGACGACGTGATACTCGACAAGCGACCAAATCCATCTCCTTTAAACCAGCAGATGAAATAGTCAAATTCCAAGTCCACCCAAAGGACTCCACAAAGACAGCCTCCATCGGGCATAGTTGAACCCCACGGTCGACGCTGCACTGCGGGCGTTCCTACATGAAAACTAGGACATATTAGCCTGGCACCCTTCTGACATGCTAGGGATCCCACGCAGGCTGGCCAAACACAGCCTAAACATAATGAAGGGATATAAGCCGGTCAAGCAAACATTATGGCGCTTCTCCGAACCTAAAAGACAAGCTATGGGAGAGGATCTAGCCAAGTTACTCGAGGCAGGATTCATCAGAGAAATAAAACACCCGGACTGGCTAGCAAACCTGGTGATGGTACCAAAGAAGGATAAATCATGGTGCCTATGTGTCAATTTCAAATACCTCAACAAGGCTTGCCCTAAGGATCCCTTCCCCCTCCCTCCCATCGATCAGATCATCGACGCTACCACAGGACATGACTCACTGTGTTTCCTCGACGCATACTCTGGATACCATCAAATCAAGATGAAGGAGTCCGACCAGGCTGCAACGGCCTTCATAACCCCATACGGGCCTTTTTGCTTCAACACTATGCCTTTCGGGCTCAAAAACGCCGGTGCCACTTATCAACGCATGATTCAAACATGCCTGGAGAAACAAATCGGCAAGACAGTTGAAGCATATGTGTATGACGTAGTTATCAAAATTAGGCACGTCGAGTCCTTAATAGACGATCTGCGTCTCACATTTGACAACCTCCGAACATATGACATCAAGCTCAATCCAGAAAAGTGTGTTTTCGGCGTTCCCGCTAGAAAACTTCTGGGCTTCATCATTTCCAATAGAGGAATTGAGGCAAACCCAGCTAAAATCCAAGCTTTTTGTCACAGTTGGCTACCCCAACAGACCTTAAATAGGTCCAAAAATTATCCGGATGTGTGGCAGCTTTAAGCCTCTTTATCTCCAGACTAGGAGAAAAGGCATTTCCGCTTTATCGCCTTCTTCGGGGCACCGATCACTTCTAGTGGACAGACGCGGCAACGACTGGATTGGAAGAAATAAAAGCCCTTCTAGCAAGCAATCCAATCCTGGCTGCGCCAAACGTCGGCGAACCCATGTTATTATACATATCGGCCACACACCAGGTCGTAAGTGCAGTGCTTGTCGTCGAACGAGAGGAGGACGGACACAAATTCCCGCCCCAGAAGCCGATATACTATGTATCCACCGTCCTCACACCATGAAAATCACGGTACCCACATTACCAAAAAAAATAGCATACGCGGTTTTCATGGAATCCCGGAAGCTACGACACTACTTTCAAGAGTGCTCAATAACAGTGGCCTGCGAAGTACCTCTCAACGACATAATAAACAACCGCGACGCTACGGGCCGGATTGCCAAGTGGGCCATTGAGCTCCTCCCATTCGACATATCATACAAGCCGCGCCGGACCATTAAATCCCAGGTATTGGCCGACTTCATCGCTAAATGGACAGAGGCCGAACTCCCTAAAGAGTACGACACGTATTCCAACTGGATCATGCACTTCGACGGCTCCAAAATGCTTGCAGCCTAGGGGCAGGCATGGTCCTAATATCCCCAACTGGAGACACTATTCAGTACGTCCTACAAATATTATTCACGGACTCCAACAATGCAGCTGAATACGAAGCCTTATTGCATGGTCTTCGGATGGCCGTCTCCATGGGCATACAACGCCTGGAAATGCGCGGGGATTGAAACCTCGCAATATCTCAAATAAATGGAGATTTCAATGCCAAAGATCCGAAGATGGTGGCTTACCATAACGCTGTTCTCAAAATGTCGGCTCGGTTCGAGGGGCTCGAGTTTCACCATGTGGCTCGAGAAAGTAATCAAGCAGCGGATGTCCTTGCCCGCATCGGCGCTAAGCGCGACCCCGTCCCACCTAACATCTTTCTGGAAAGGCTTTTTAAGCCATCCATAGTGTGGCAAGGGGAGAGAGGCAACACCAATCCGGATCCGAATACAACCCCAGAGTCCGAACACAACGACATCATCGGAGGCTCAGCCATCGAAATTACCTCGTCGGCCCATCTCATCATGGTAGTAATCGCCCCATGGACCGAACCCTTCTTGGCCTACCTTAATAGGCGAGAGCTTCCAGAGGATCATAACGAGGCATGCTGCATCGTGTGGCGCTCTAAAGCCTACAAGGTTCATGAGGGAGAACTCTATAAGAAAAGAGCTACCGGAGTACTTCAAAGATGTATTTCCGAGGAAGAAGGGCGGCAACTCTTGGCTAAAATATATGTCGGTCTCTGCGGTCGCCATGCCGCGGCTTGGGCCCTTGTAAGCAAGGCCTTCCATACATGTTTCTATTGGCTGGCGGCCCGAGCAGACGCACAGGACATTGTTCAACATTGCATCGAATGCCGTCTTTTCGCCAACCAAAGCCATATGCCACCCACCGCTCTACAAACAATCCCCATCACTTGGCCTTTTGCGGTCTGGTGGCTTGATATGGTCGGACCCCTTAAAGGAGGAAGCCATAAGAAAAAATATATGTTGGTCATGGTGGATAAGTTCACCAAGTGGATAGAGGCCAAACCAGTTAAAATGGCCGAAGCCAGGCCAGTGATAGACTTTGTATCCGGTGTTGTGCACCGTTATGGTGTTCCGCACACCATCATCACCGACAACGGCTCCAATTTCACAGCCGATGAGGTGAAGGCCTGGTGTGCCAATCTGGGCATCAAGCTCGACTACGCCTCTGTCTATCACTCACAAACCAATGGTCAGGTTGAACGCGCCAATGGTCTTATTATGAGCGGCATTAAACCTAGGTTAGTGTGGTCTTTGAAAGAATCAGACAAGCATTGGGTTGATGAGCTCGACTCCTTACTCTAGGGCTGCGGACCACGCCCAATCGTTCTACCGGATATACACCTTTCTTTACGGTGTACGACATAGAGGCCGTGTTGCCCTGCGACATTATTCATGACTCGCCTTGAGTGCACATGTACGAAGAGAGAGAGAGGCCGAGCTTGATCGGCAGGATAGCTTAGATGCCCTGGAGGAGGAGCGCGATGTTACAAAATCCTGTTCCGCATTCTATCAACAACAGGCTCGCAGGTATCAAAGCAGAGAAGTACGAGCCAAGACTTATAATGTTGGTGAACTCGTTCTACGCTCGCCGTAGAAGAAAAAGGACAAACTCAAGCCCAAGTGGGAGGGTCTCGTCATCATCGATGAAGTTCTCATCGGAGGAGTGTACCGCCTGCGTGATGCATCAGACAACCGCCTGGAGCCGAACCCATGGAACGCGGCCACACTCTAAAGATTCTATGCCTAGCGCCGGAATCTCCATTTGTCTCCTTTTTCCCTTTTTTCCATTATTTATTTTCCTCTATTTTCACTTTTATTTCTTAAGCTGTAAAGCTCTCGTACGGCTAAAATTGTACACCTACAATGCATACAATTCTTAATACGTATGTCAGTTATACCTGGGGGCTTCCTGTACAGAAGCTTATTACTATTATTTTCCGAGCATCAAGCTCACCACATATGTGTCTTTTCCACATATGTACCTTTTCTTCGCCATTATATGCATCGATATGACTTAAGTTTTGGCCAAGATGGGTTGCCTGGCTCCTGTGCTTATGCTCTACATTCCTGTTAGTTCGGCTGGGGCATAAAGGGAGCACCTCTGTGATTGTTACTGCCGGGTCATCCGGATGTGTACCTCCGACTGGGTGAAGCCGAAAGCTAGCGTTCTTTAGGGAATATTTTGTCGGCGGACTAAAGATGATTTTTACTTGTCACTTTATGAACCCCCAGATGTTATGTATGTTGTGGTTTTTCAAACACAGTTCGGACATGCACATTAATGCATGCTTACCCAGGGAAAGGAACCCTTAACGAAACTATTCTCTCTGGAAGATGTTTCTTACGATTAAAATGTAATATAACATAACTAGCCGGGTACTTGTCTGTTCGAGCAACTATGACCCCTACGCCTGGCTTCCACGTGTACCCCGGTTTACATAACCAAGCGGGTATTAAGAAGCACTCCGCACCTTTGGGTCCAGAGGTTGAAGCGAAAAGGTCTGCCATGACAAGCGTTTTAAAATTCAGCTAGAGACATTAATTTGTTAAATGAAGTACATAGTCACTTAGACTCAAACACTTCTTCTTCTATGCCATCTAACAAGCTATCTAGCCTACAATCCTGCTGGGAATACTTGGCGGCTACTTGAACCTGGTCATATCCAAACTAACGGGAATCTTCTCCATTTGACCCTATAGGTCCGACCCGGGCCATGTGATTCGGGTCGAGCTTGGTATATCGTGTTTTCACCATTGCCCAGGCCTCTCGCGCACCTTCCCGGCAGGCCGATATCTTCCATAATCGGAAGCGCCACCGCGCTCCCTGGAGTAGTCGTACAAGCCCCTCCATACTTCCTGGAGGGGAGTCGGATGGCTATAAAGCCTTAGTAATACTTTGCATCACATGCCGAGCTCGCTCGTGCATTTGCGACAGGTCTTGTAGCAGATCGCTCGACGATCCGGACACCTCCTCTTTGGGATGGCCTGTCAATATACCTACAGACATAATTCTGTCAGTTCCTTCCCTTGCCGAAATATATAAAGGTAAGTCCGAACACATACCAAATATGCCGCCTCGCAGCTTCTTATTCTCCTTCATGGAGTCAGCTAGCTGGGCCCGCACATCTTTTAGCTATTCGCCAAGCTTGGTGTTGGCATCGTGGAGTTTGTTCTTCTCCGCCTTGACCTGTGTCAGGATACGTTCGCCCACGGCCAGTTGCCTTTGAGCTCCTAGACCTCCCGCTTGTGTGACTTTCGGTGCTTCTGCCATAAGATTTGCGCCTGTATCAATAACCCCGGTATATGATTATGTTTTCTCGATAGAGGGGAACATTACCAAATGCCGCCTTCTTGGACTTCTCTAGTTCGGCGGTAGCTTTAGTCAGTTGGGCCTGACACTTTTCCAGCTCTTGAGACAACAAATTGTTCTTCTCTATGAGCACCTGGTCATATAACGATCCTTAAATCAGTCGTACCAACTGTTTCAAGTCTCGGGGGCTACTGGTATATGATTATCAGTTTTGCACAAATGTGTACTTACCCGCATATCTTTCAAATACTGATTTGTGGCTCTGGAAAGCTCATCTCGAGTAGCTCGGATGTATGCATCACCTGAGTTGAAGGCATTGAAAGCTTCCTCTTAAAAACCAGGGTCGCAAAGAGCGGCCCACCGGCGCCGATGATTCATGGCGCTTTCCACTTCGGAGTTTGTGGCGGATATTTTTTCTGAATCCTCCGCAGAAGGACAATCCGGTGCCACTTTCGCGTTAGCCTCTGTCCTCATGGCAGGGTCCGGAATCCGGCTAGTAGAGGCATGACCGGCAGGATCCCTGAACACAGTCCGGCGAATGTTCTTCCTGATAAGACACAACGGGTAGTATCATACTTTAAGATGACGGCCATGGGGCATATTTAAGACCATTCCTCTTCAATGAAGGCTCGGCAATATTTCTATTTTCCTTCCTCTTTGGAGGCCTGCCCATCGTAGGCGCCGCCTTCTTGCGCGCCGATCGCCTCCCCTTTAGAGCATAATATAGTGCGGTGGGTAAGGCAGAAAGAGGGAATTCTATCAAAGGACAAGTCTCCTGATTACTTACATGCGTCGCAGGGAGAAGGCCGGGATAGTCGGCAATGATGGCCACTTCGGTGTTGTCATAGCTTGCCTGGTAAAACACCTCTTCCCCGAGCTCCACGAATATATTAGTATCCTCTTCGAATCCGGGGTCGAGGGCCTGGTTGTGGTTCTCTGGCTGTGGTGCGGGGCTGTGGATCTCCCTGGTGACTTTCCGCCATTCCTGTTATAAATGACGCATTGATATTTGTAAAAAAAGGATTTAGGGAGTTAATGGAGTAGAGTAGTGAGACAGGAACTCACCCAGCTGGGAGGGTTGTACATGGAAAATCCGTCCCTGGGCTTAATGTGGATGAACTCCTCCTCCTCCCCTTTGTATAAACTGGACAGTATTTTTGCCAAAGCAGCGTAAGTGTCCGGACCCTTCCGACCATAGCGGGTGGCATCATCTTCTCCATTGAAGTGCCACATGGGGCGCCCTCGGTATTGGAGTGGCTGAACCCCTCGCGTTATGGATATCGCCATAACCTCGACTATTGACAATCCGGATTGAGCAAGCGTCTTTATCTTGCTCATCACTTGGAGCCCTTCCATGCTATCTTCCTCCCTAGGGCTCCGAGGACGCCAGTTAAGGCGCTTCTTTAGTGGAGTATTTGAGTATTCAGGAAGACCCCTCTGGATTGGGTCAGGAAGGCAGACGTCTTCAATGTAGAACCATTCGGAAGGCCATTCCTCAGATGCCTTCTTCGGTGTGCCGGACAGGTATCCGGTCCCGGCGATGCGCCATATCTCAGCTCCGCTCACTTGGAATATGGATCCCTCTTGATTACGAGGGACAAGGCAAAACAACTTCTTCCATAACTCAAAATGAGCCTCGCAACCCAGAAATAGCTCGCAAAAAGAAACATAACCCGCAATATGCAGGATGGAGGCAGGTGTGAAGTTATGCAGCTGGACGCTGTAGTACTCCATAAGCCCTCAGAGGAACGGATGGATTGGGAATTCGACGCCTCTTGGCAAATAGGGAACAAAGCATACTCGTTCCCCCCTGGATGGGTTGGGGAACTTCTCCGCCTGTTCCCCGCCGTCGAAAGAAGCCAATCTGGCTCGAACGGGGACTAGATCTGTGGGGGGGAAGAAATCCCAGGGTCTGCAGCTTCACCAGTTGGTCGTGGGATACGGAACACTTTTCCCAATCACCCTTCTTGGGGCCGTGAGGGCGTGAGGAAGAGCTGGGAGTGCTAGCCATGTTGGGGTGGTTTTGGCGAGCAAGCTCTAAGTATTCCTCGTTTGGGGGAGATAGTGTGGATTAGATCTAAAGATCCCCGTCTCTTTAATAGAAAATTTTCTCATATGATCAGGGTGGTAAATGCAAAAATGCCCTGACCTCTCGTATTCGCTTGACACATGGAAGCTGAAATCATGAAGGTGTAGAAGCCGATGAGCGCATCATTAAATGAAGAGCCGGACACTGCTATTCAAGTCAAGTACTTTGAAGTATTCGGAGAAGGAACCCGCCTTGCAATGCCAAAGACAACCTGCACACCGGACTTATTGTCATTGAAGCCTAGTTCGGCGGCTACTGAGGGAGTCCTGGATTAGGGGGTCCTCGGTCAGCCGGACTGTCAGGACCCCGACTCAATGCCACATCGATCTAGCATGTAACACCCCATATCACTTTGCGGCCTCACGCACGGTATTCCCACGGGTGTCGCCTTACCTTTGCCCGGGACCGTTTGCGTCTTTTGGCACACGTATATGATAGTGTCGCTAGCATCCATATGGTAAGGAGCCCGGGCTGACATGGCTAGTCGTAAACCCAGAGTGGCACAAACTTACAGGGACAGGCATCCATGACCCAACATCGAACGTGTCGGTCATCAGCGAGTGAATCCAGGCTGTAGCACTGGGCTAGCAGGACTCCGGTGAACCGGGCTGTAGCGGGCTAACAGGACTCCGGTATTCATCGCGTGACATTTCCCCGAAGGGACAGACACAGGAACAAAGAAGGACACATGCCGGCCAGCCTAAGTGTTCCGGAGCAGTAGCAAGCTACCATGGCTCAGTGGAAACACTAGGAGACATTTCCCGGTAAGAGAGGCTACTAAGGATAAACAACTAGATAGTCAGATCCCACACATACCAAGCATTTCAACAACATACACACAATATGCTCGATATGTGCAGATACAACATGGCATCACAACATGACGCTACAACTCAAGTAGTTATTCAATAGGCTCCGAGGAGCGAGATATTACAAACATGAGTCTCATGACCCACCAATCAGAGCATACAAGTCAAAGCACATGCGGAAGCTTAACATGTCTGAGTACAGACAACTATAAATGAAAAAGGCTGAGAAGCCTGACTATCTACCAGATCCTGCCGAGGGCACAAGATCGTAGCTGAGGTAACAAGCTAAACGTCGAAGACCACGCGGAATTACTAGTGAGACTGAAGTCTCTCTGCAAAACATAAAATAGGCAAACGTGAGTACAAATGTACCCAGCAAGACTTACATCAGATCTATCTACATATGCATCATTATCAACAAGGGGGTGGAGGGGTTTGACTGCAGCAAGCCAGCTTTGACTCGGTGGCTATCCTGAACTACGACTACAAGTAACTCTTTTGAGGTGGCGCACACGAGTCCACATATTCACCATATCAATACACCACTATGGATCCGCTCCCGTCTCCCTACGAGAACGCCATCCATAGCACTCACGCTTATCTTGCGTGTTTTAGAGTATCCACTTTCACTTGTCTATGAACTGTACAAGGGGTCCACGTTTCCATATCCGAGGAATCCGGCTATTCGAATAGATAATGATAACCCTGCAGGGGTGTACTTCTTCACACACGCTCCCGCCACTTACCGCCCTGTACACGTCATGTACCTCGGCAACCTTCAAGCGGAAGCCGGGCGAGGGAGTCGGCCACGACCTGACTAACCGAACAAGTCTCTAGTCCAGGTTTATCGCCTATTCGGGTTCCATCCGCAAGGAGATCCGGCCGGGGTGTCGCTTACGGCCCCAAACGATGTGTGCAGGGTTCCCAAGCCCACCAACCGGGTGCCACTTGGTACACCGGGCCACTGTGCCTAGTCTGTCCCAAGCCCACCTGTACCGGGTGCCACTTGGTAGACTACTAACACTACCTACAAACACCAGAAACTAGTTGCAACTCCTGGACAGAGAACATGTTGATTAATAAGTCGAGAGAGTCAATTAAGGATCCCAATGTGTGGTAGTAGCTGTTCATGGATCACAGGCACAGAACTCAGTTCCTGAGGACGGCTGCAATGAGACAACCCACCATGTACTCCTACATGGCCTCTCACCGCTACCTTTACCAAATCGTGTTCACACACTTAGCTCACACACAGTAGGACATGTTCACACGCCTCTGATTCATCTCCGATGAATCAGACCTGACTCAACTCTAAGCAGTAGCAGGCATGACAAACAAGCATGAATGAGTAGGCACAACAGGGCTCAAACAACTCCTACTCATGCTAGTGGGTTTCATCTATTTACTGTGGCAATGACAGGTCATGCAAAGGATAAAGGGGTTCAGCTACCGCAGCAAGTAACAAATATGTCGTTGTTGTCCTAATGCAGTAAAAGAGAGCAGGAGCGAGAGAGTGGGATTTTATCGGAATGAACAAGGGGGTTTTGCTTGCCTGGCACTTCTGAAGATAATATAGCTCTTCATCGGTGTCATCGATCACATCGTCGGTACACGTCTATTGAGAGGGGACAATTACCGGCAAATACAGAAAAACACGATCAATGCAATGCACAATATGATGCATGCTATGACATGGCAATATGAATGTGTTTTGGGCTAATGCACCTAAAACCAGATTAAATGAAGTTGGTTTGAATCCAAGATTCAAATTCAAACTCCATATGTGGTTATTTAAATGTCATTCACTTCATTTGCCCTAAACAGTAGTGATAAGTTGTTCTAACATGCATGAAAATGGTACAGATGGATTCCTTGAATTTTTCTGATAATTTTTCATATATAAATTATTTAATTTGGAGTTACGGTTGAATTTCTATGATTTATTGAAGTTTTAGCTATTTTCTGGAATTTCCTGATTATTTTTAAATCCAGAAAATACTTATTGCGTCAGCCCCACGTCATAGTGACGTCAGCAGGGTCAACTGGGCGCCCCAGGTCAAACCTGACGTGTGGGGGCCACACGTCAGTGACACAGGAGCTAATCCCGGTCAAACCCAGCGCTGACTGGGGTTTGACCAGGTGTGGGGCCCGCTGTCAGTGGCTGTGGGTTTAAATAGTTGGGTCATTAACACTAATTAGGCGTGCCACGTCGGCAGTCGCCGGAGTTTCGCCGGCGACGACCCAAAACGCGGCGGAGACGCACCGGGGTGGCTCGGGTTTCGTCTATACTGCACCGTTCGGTGCGCCCTTTGGCTCTACGGGGAGCTGGCGCGATGGCGCGTCGGATGGTCGTGGTCTCCGGGCCTGGGGTGGCTGGAGTCGACGGCGGCGAGCTCGGTTGCGGCCGCCGGAGCTCGGGTGAGACACGGGCGACCACTAGGGGGCACGAAAAGGCGAGCTGCGGCGGGCAATGGGCTCGTGGAGACGTTCTGAGCACGATGGTGCACTCAGGTGGGAGCTCCAGTGGCTCTGGCCACGACGGCGACGAGGGACGGCGGCGGCGAGTTTCGGCCGTGGTGGAAGAAGGAGCTAGGGAACGAAATCAGGTGCGGGGAGTGAGGGGAAATGGACAGGGGCTCACGAGGGGTCGGGAGAGAAGCTCGGTGGGCTCGGGGAAGCCTCTGCAACGGCGAATTGACGATGGCGATCTCCGGGCACCGGAGATGAAGACGACGACGCTCCGGTCGACTGCGGCCTCCTCTGGCCGCGTGCGTCGCGTGTGTAGCTCCACGGGGTCAGGGCGGAGCTCAGGGATGCATAGAGGGAGCGAGGGGGTGGCTATGGCCCCGGTAAACGGCGTCGGCGGCGATGGGCTCCGCTTGGGTGAGGAGAACAGAGGAGGGGGAGAGTGTTCCGGGGAGAGGATGAGGACGCGGGAGAGTGAGGGAGAAGTGAGAGGGGGTCGGGGGCTGCGTGGCGTCGCGGGAGGGACCAGGGGAGGAGGAGGCAGCCAGGCAGGGAGGAGGTGGCCGGGGCGCGTGGCCGCGCGCGCCGGGCGCGTGCCCGTCCTCCTGGCAGAGGAGGAAGGCGACAGGGGGGTAGCGGTGGCGGGCTGGGCCGCTGGGGGAGCTGGGCCGGCTGGGCTGGGAAGGTAAGCGCCAGGTAAGCTTTGCTCTTTTTATTTTTTTTCTCTGTTTTGTTTTTATTTAATCTTTTGCCACTGTTTTGAAATAAAACAAATTCAAAGACAGTGACAAAATTCCCCTGAACATTTTATTTAGCACAATGGGATTATACCAAAGCACATAAAAATGTTTCAGTTATTTGAACATATATTCAGTAATATTTGGATATAAGTTCAAATTCAAAATAGTATTGATTTAAATTCAAAGTCCCAAAATAAATCCTTTTAAAATGTTCATTATTTTTGGTTTGGATCAAAACCCTTGCCAAAAATATTAAACATCTAAGAAGAGCATTTTGGAGCAATGGATGAGATTTTAGGGTTTTTGCCCATCTTTTATTTAAGTTTTTGAGGCTTCCAAAATTCCCTCAGTTCAAATTTTCAGAATTTAAACATGATGCACACATGAGCTAGCCTAGAGCACTACCAGCAGCTAGGGATGTGACAACTCACCCCCACTAAACAAGAATCTCGTCTCGAGATTCAAGCGTAGGGTAGGATGAAGGGGAAACGCAAACTAGAACAATCTTCACGATCCAGGTTGCACTTCAAATGAACATTGATTTGAACACCATCTTTGTCTTGTCGTCTTGCTCTGAGAACTTCAGCTAATCATGACAAGAAGAGGAAAGGAAAACTCTAGAAGGATCGGTCTTCTCGAAGGTCGAACAACTCAGGATTAACTCACGGAATGAGACTTAGAACCATCTCTCGGGTTGAGACACGAGATACACATCAAGAGGGGTGGAAAGAAACGGATGACGAAGGTTCACTAGGTGGACAATATTTCCACACTTAAGAAGGTGGTAAACGATTGTCAACGTAGCGAGGAGTTAAGTTGACATGACACCATAATGATGCACCTTGGGAAGGTGACTCGAAGATATATCCCCTTAAGTGGCAAAAAGAATTACCTTTGATATAGAGATCATTGAGACTCTCTATATCAGCCTAAGGCAAATCACAGCAATCGATTGGCGGGGGTCGGTAGAATGGCATACTCGGACTTGGATGATGTGGATTACCTTGTTGAAGACAACGTAATGGATGAATTTGCTTACCACCGGAAATGGAAGAGACCCATGGTAGAATGGCACATTGGTGGTGCAAGCTGGGAACAAAATGCAAATGCTGGGAATGATTCTGGTAACTGGGGAAGACCCCAACAATAGAGGGTGAATTCACTGTTTGAACAGGTCATAGCATTGCCGAGGAAACTGAGAGCAAACCCAGTTAGTGCCGATGATAACACGTAGCGCTTGTGCATGCTCTCAAGAACTTGAGCATTTCCATATTCATCAAGGTTTTACCAACATCCATGTCAAGGGTGCTGACAACACAACATACCACCATGATGGCTAATGATGGATGATGCAGATGCAAAGGAAGATAACACTTTCTCAGATTTCACCTTAGCGAGGCCAAGGAAGCAAAATCTGGATGATCGACCGAGAGACATTTAGCACTCCGCTTCTAATGTTCTCCTTAATGTGCTAGTGTATCCCATTCATAGATATGGTTTGATAACTAGAACATCAAGTAAAAGGTCGGACTTCGGAAGCTCAAGAATCCATAAGGAGTAACTTATTGGAGTAAAACCCTACGAAATCCTTATGGGAAGGTGGCCAACTTCTTCAATCAAGATACTACAATAATAGGTCCTTCGGCTGGGTGGTGCTGGCCACGACATCCACTTTACCAGTTATCGAGGGACCAATATTATAGTTCTTGGGAAATGTTCCAACCATCATATCTGCCTGAGATTCAGATCTGGTTGGTGTCAGTATATTCCAGACTCATCGCATCTAGGAAGAAAAATGAAAGTTTGCAACACAATTCGACGAGATAACGTTGCGAGATTCTCGGGAAATGAACTACGATAGCAAGCTCCAAACATGAGCTGGTTCTGCTACACACATTTGAACACGCTGTCCCAGACAAACATGATCACATGGTAGTCTTACAATAAAACACTACCGAGTTCTGGTAGGGAACCATCATCGGGGATATCAGAGTCTTGTGCATTACCATGGATTAACACTTAACTCCTTTCCCTGAACAAATCAGTAAGTGGCTTGGGGTGCTACGGAACACACATGGAGTGGAGGTAATTAATCTACCAAACCATAGTATACTTTGCACATGCATGACTGACTTGGGACGATTCCAGAGGAAACAAAACAAACCTTTCTCAAACCCACGGCGGCCACTTGCACCAAATGCACATGAATTAGAGGAAGTCACTTCTTCCATCCAAGCATAGGCTTCACGAACGGAACACGAAGGCATTGCTTACAAAGTTTCCAACACTAGGTTGATGTTCAACATGAATCATGGGGGAGACAAAATGCTGCTGATGGGCTCAACAGTAACTCATCGGAATTTCCATATCACTGGACTTCCGCCATCATGTGAACACGGTGGTAGTATTGGTCAGACCCGAAAGATATAATGGTGTATGCTCGAGGAACAACCACGAGTAAGACAACATTACGAATATCGTTGGTTCTGACTTGATTTGACGATAACCCATACTCAAATCAAAGTTTTTATAAGGCAATAGGTCCAATAACTGATCACAGGGACCAATCGCTGAAGATATCATCTTTCTTCAACTCACACAAACACCAGATATCCCTTTTGGATAATGAACTAAGTTAGGCAAGCTTTTATCTTCCAACTCTCCAAGTTGCTGTTCAGCTTAACCAACTAGCTCAGGGGTATCCAACACGGATTCTTGGAGAAAGGGTGGTTTACAGGAATAAACCAACTTGATCACGAACTCAACATAGCGGTCAGGTGACGACCTGGTGATACTTCCGAGAACATATTCAGAAAATCATGAACCACCAATATGTTACTAAGCTCGAGAACAATCTTGCTTTTCAGGGCAAGATGGTATGATCAAATGAGCGAGGACTTGACAAAATCCTAACTCATCAATCAAAGAGTGCACCAGGAAATAAGGACTAGGTAGCACAATCTATCTTAGAATGGTGATTCAATAACCAACATGCTAAGAATGAGAATAGTGTCCATTTACTACCAAGCAACTAGTTGCTAGGGGTACTGATTTCACACATCATAGTTCACCCGTCGGCATTCCGGTTACATTAACACGGGAACCGAGGAATGAACAATGATGGCAAGAAGTATTACTGCGTCAAGAATTCGTAAGAGGTAGTGCAATTCTCATGACAATCCTGACATAAAGAGGGTAACACTTCAGGGTAGAACAGAACAAAAGCTGGATTGGCATTTTGATCTGCGGAATACAACTACTTTGACCCAATCCTGGAAATGGATAAGGTACTGGAGTTTGTTTCTCCTAGTCATTCTGGAATAGAAGGGCTTGACGGACCACAAGAATAATAAGCATTGATAACACGAATGCACAATTACTCCTGACTATCACTTGATAGACGAGGGCCAGTAAACAACTAAAGAGGGACAACTCAAAGGAACATATGATTTTCTGAGTTGTGGATGCATGGACTAGCATGTCGAACGAATTCAACATATTTCTTCTGGATAACCCATGCAGAAAGGTAGAACTGGCAGAGTCACAATATAGAATCGAGAACCCATCGAGAGCACTCTGATTGTGATCTTTTGATCCAACAAACTTCTGCCGTAAGTGGTTCATGGTATTTGGAAGAAGGATATACCACGGACCTCGAGGACTAATGCAAAGGTTACTAATATCCTAAAGGAACTAGCAAAACTATCAACATGAAGTAGGTAGAGTGAATCTCGGGTTCAGAACCCAGGAGTAGAATACCTACTACTAAGTAGCATCACGGAATGCTTTCGAAGATAAAGGCCAGAACCATCACACTGGGACACAAATCATGGCTAAATTACTAGATGATCCCCTAAGACACCTAGGGTCATAATACCAGCTCCAACATATATGTCAAGGAAATAAAGTACCTCAACTCACCGATTAGTGTGGTTAATCTGGCCCAAAGGAACATCGGAAACAGGAGGAAGGGATTTGCAAATGCATCCGACTATTTAGAAACCTGGGATGACTCGGACAACATAACGGCTGTAAATGCTCAGAAAGATTTGAGAGATTCACAAAAATGGTGGCATAACCACTCAGGAGCACAATATCAAGGTTTCGAGGTCAACAGTTAACGTACGGAAGTGGAAGAAACTGAACTCAAGCTTAAATCCAACAATCTATAAGTCTACGGATTAGTAACACATGATCCTGATAGAAAGAAGAGATATCCTAGTTCTTAATCCCCGTAGGAAAGATAAGATGACTCAGATCAGAAGGGCATAAGGTAAAGGAGTAAAAAGAGCCTTACGTTCCATCCCACAATCAATTCCCTTATATATCTAAATAATTTCTAGACTCAACTTCGACCAGTTTGGCTTGGTAATCCTACAGGCAGTCAAGCTCTGATACCAACGCTGTCAGGACCCCGACTCAATGCCACATCGATCTAGCATGTAACACCCCATATCACTTTGCGGCCTCACGCACGGTATTCCCACGGGTGTCGCCTTACCTTTGCCCGGGACCGTTTGCGTCTTTTGGCACACGTATATGATAGTGTCGCTAGCATCCATATGGTAAGGAGCCCGGGCTGACATGGCTAGTCGTAAACCCAGAGTGGCACAAACTTACAGGGACAGGCATCCATGACCCAACATCGAACGTGTCGGTCATCAGCGAGTGAATCCAGGCTGTAGCACTGGGCTAGCAGGACTCCGGTGAACCGGGCTGTAGCGGGCTAACAGGACTCCGGTATTCATCGCGTGACATTTCCCCGAAGGGACAGACACAGGAACGAAGAAGGACACATGCCGGCCAGCCTAAGTGTTCCGGAGCAGTAGCAAGCTACCATGGCTCGGTGGAAACACTAGGAGACATTTCCCGGTAAGAGAGGCTACTAAAGATAAACAACTAGATAGTTAGATCCCACACATACCAAGCATTTCAATAACATACACACAATATGCTCGATATGTGCAAACACAACATGGCATCACAACATGACTCTACGACTCAAGTATTTATTCAATAGGCTCCGAGGAGCGAGATATTACAAACATGAGTCTCATGACCCAACATTCAGAGCATACAAATCAAAGCACAAGCGGAAGCTCAACATGTCTGAGTACAGACATCTACAAATGAAAAAGGCTGAGAAGCCTGACTATCTACCAGATCCTGCCGAGGGCACAAGATCGTAGCTGAGGTAACAAGCTAAACGTCGAAGTCCACGTGGAACTATTAGTGAGACTGAAGTCTCTCTGCAAAAACATAAATTAAGCAACGTGAGTACAAATGTACCCAGCAAGACTTACATCAGAACTAACTACATATGCATCATTATCAACAAAGGGGATGGTGGGGTTTAACTGCAGCAAGCCAGCTTTGACTCGGTGGCTATCCTGAACTACGACTGCAAGTAACTCTTTTGAGGTGGCGCACATGAGTCCACATATTCACCATATCAATACACCACTATGGATCCGCTCCCGTCTCCCTACGAGAACGCCATCCATAGCACTCACGCTTATCTTGCGTATTTTAGAGTATCCACTTTCACTTGTCTATGAACTATGCAAGGGGTCCAAGTTTCCATATCCGAGGAATCCGGCTATTCGAATAGATGATGTTAACCCTGCAGGGGTGTACTTCTTCACACACGCTCCCGCCACTTACCGCCCTGTACACGTCATGTACCTCGGCAACCTTCAAGCGGAAGCCGGGCGAGGGAGTCGGCCACGACCTGACTAACCGAACAAGTCTCTAGTCCAGGTTTATCGCCTATTCGGGTTCCATCCGCAAGGAGATCCGGCCAGGGTGTCGCTTACGGCCCCAAACGATGTGTGCAGGGTTCCCAAGCCCACCAACCGGGTGCCACTTGGTACACCGGGCCACTGTGCCTAGTCTGTCCCAAGCCCACCTGTACCGGGTGCCACTTGGTAGACTACTAACACTACCTACAAACACCAGAAACTAGTTGCAACTCCTGGACAGAGATCATGTTGATTAATAAGTCGAGAGAGTCAATTAAGGATCCCAATGTGTGGTAGTAGCTGTTCATGGATCACAGGCACAGAACTCAGTTCCTGAGGACGGCTGCAATGAGACAACCCACCATGTACTCCTACATGGCCTCTCACCGCTACCTTTACCAAATCGTGTTCACACACTTAGCTCACACACAGTAGGACATGTTCACACGCCTATGATTCATCCCCGATGAATCAGACCTGACTCAACTCTAAGCAGTAGCAGGCATGAAAAACAAGCATGAATGAGTAGGCACAACAGGGCTCAAACAACTCCTACTCATGCTAGTGGGTTTCATCTATTTACTGTGGCAATGACAGGTCATGCAAAGGATGAAGGGGTTCAGCTACCGCAGCAAGTAACAAATATGTCGTTGTTGTCCTAATGCAGTAAAAGAGAGCAGGAGCGAGAGAGTGGGATTTTATCGGAATGAACAAGGGGGTTTTGCTTGCCTGGCACTTCTGAAGATAATATAGCTCTTCATCGGTGTCATCGATCACATCGTCGGTACACGTCTATCGAGAGGGGACAATTACCGGCAAATACAGAAAAACACGATCAATGCAATGCACAATATGATGCATGCTATGACATGGCAATATGAATGTGTTTTGGGCTAATGCACCTAAAACCAGATTAAATGAAGTTGGTTTGAATCCAAGATTCAAATTCAAACTCCATATGTGGTTATTTAAATGTCATTCACTTCATTTGCCCTAAACAGTAGTGATAAGTTGTTCTAACATGCATGAAAATGGTACAGATGGATTGCTTGAATTTTTCTGATAATTTTTCATATATAAATTATTTAATTTGGATTTACGGTTGAATTTCTATGATTTATTGAAGTTTTAGCTATTTTCTGGAATTTCCTGATTATTTTTAAATCCAGAAAATACTTATTGCGTCAGCCCCACGTCACAGTGACGTCAGCAGGGTCAACTGGGCGCCCCAGGTCAAACCTGACGTGTGGGGGCCACACGTCAGTGACACAGGAGCTAATCCCGGTCAAACCCAGCGCTGACTGGGGTTTAACCAGGTGTGGGGCCCGCTGTCAGTGGCTGTGGGTTTAAATAGTTGGGTCATTAACACTAATTAGGCGTCCCACGTCGGCAGTCGCCGGAGTTTCGCCGGCGACGACCCAAAACGCGGCGGAGACGCACCGGGGTGGCTCGGGTTTCGTCTATACTGCACCGTTCGGTGCGCCCTTTGGCTCTACGGGGAGCTGGCGCGATGGCGCGTCGGATGGTCGTGGTCTCCGGGCCTGGGGTGGCTGGAGTCGACGGCGGCGAGCTCGGTTGCGGCCGCTGGAGCTCGGGTGAGACACGGGCGACCACTAGGGGGCACGAAAAGGCGAGCTGCGGCGGGCAACGGGCTCGTGGAGACGTTCTGAGCACGATGGTGCACTCAGGTGGGAGCTCCAGTGGCTCTGGCCACGACGGCGACGAGGCACGGCGGTGGCGAGTTTCGGCCGTGGTGGAAGAAGGAGCTAGGGAACGAAATCAGGTGCGGGGAGTGAGGGGAAATGGACAGGGGCTCACGAGGGGTCGGGAGAGAAGCTCGGTGGGCTCGGGGAAGCCTCTGCAACAGCGAATTGACGACGGCGATCTCCGGGCACCGGAGATGAAGACGACGACGCTCCGGTCGACTGTGGCCTCCTCTGGCCGCGTGCGTCGCGTGTGTAGCTCCACGGGGTCAGGGCGGAGCTCAGGGATGCATAGAGGGAGCGAGGGGGTGGCTGTGGCCCCGGTAAACGGCGTCGGCGGCGATGGGCTCCGCTCGGGTGAGGAGAACAGAGGAGGGGGAGAGTGTTCCGGGGAGAGGATGAGGACACGGGAGAGTGAGGGAGAAGTGAGAGGGGGTCGGGCGCTGCGTGGCGTCGCGGGAGGGACCAGGGGAGGAGGAGGCAGCCAGGCAGGGAGGAGGTGGCCGGGGCGCGTGGCCGCGCGCGCCGGGCGCGTGCCCGTCCTCCTGGCAGAGGAGGAAGGCGACAGGGGGGTAGCGGTGGCGGGCTGGGACGCTGGGGGAGCTGGGCCGGCTGGGCTGGGCAGGTAAGCGCCAGGTAAGCTTTGCTCTTTTTATTTTTTTTTTCTCTGTTTTGTTTTTATTTAATCTTTTGCCACTGTTTTGAAATAAAACAAATTCAAAGACAGTGACAAAATTCCCCTGAACATTTTATTTAGCACAATGGGATTATACCAAAGCACATAAAAATGTTTCAGTTATTTGAACATATATTCAGTAATATTTGGATATAAGTTCAAATTCAAAATAGTATTGATTTAAATTCAAAGTCCCAAAATAAATCCTTTTAAAATGCTCATTATTTTTGGTTTGGATCAAAACCCTTGCCAAAAATATTAAACATCTAAGAAGAGCATTTTGGAACAATGGATGAGATTTTAGGGTTTTTGCCCATCTTTTATTTAAGTTTTTGAGGCTTCCAAAATTCCCTCAGTTCAAATTTTCAGAATTTAAACATGATGCACACATGAGCTAGCCTAGAGCACTACCAGCAGCTAGGGATGTGACACGGACTATGTACTATGGCCGACTATTGGACTATGAAGACACAAGATAGAAGACTTTGTCTCGTGTCCGGATGGGACTCTCCTTTGCGTGGAAGGCAAGCTTGGCGATTCGTATATGTGGATTCCTTTCTCTGTAACCGACTTTGTGTAACCCTAGCCCCCCCCCCCCAGTGTCTATATAAACCGAAGGGTTTAGTCCGTAGCCACAACAATCATAACCTCATAGGCTAGACTTCTAGGGTTTAGCCATTACGATCTCGGGGTAGATCAACTCTTGTAATATTCATATTCATCAAGATCAATCAAGCAGGAAGTAGGGTATTACCTCCATAGAGAGGGCCCGAACCTGGGTAAACATCGTGTACCCCGCCTCATGTTACCATTAGCCTTAGACGCACAGTTCGGGACCCCCTACCTGAGATCCACCGATTTTGACACCGACAGCGCCAGCTCATTCTGGGCCATGTCCATGAGGCCCCATTCCTCCTTATTTTTTATCTCCTCCGGCTTGGAGTCGACTTCACCAAACTTGAATACTAGTGGCAAATGATCCTTATGTGCCATGGCATTGGTGGAGGTCTGTGGGAGGGAGGGGAATGGGAGGTGAACAGTAAGGCCACCCGTATTAAGCAGCGGCTCGGGCGCCATTAATGGAGAGGAAGGCGGGTGGCCATGGAAGTCAAAGGGCTTGATTCCCAGTGAGCCTGCACAGCATACAGCTTGCACGCTTCCCGGTGAGCTTTCACATTGGAGGACAGCTTGCACGCCTCTCGGTCAGCCTGTGCACCGGACTGCGCTCTCACGCCTCTCGTTCAGTCAAGCAGCTATCCGCACGGCACCTCCTATAGCCATTAGAACGAAGACACGTGGCATCACATGAATGGTTAACATAACACACACGATTTGAATAATACAAATGTTTGCGAGGTTAGAGTGGCAGCTATTTGCTTGAAAATGCCTTTGTTGGCTGTTCTTCGAGTGCTTCTTCTCTCAAAATGGACACAAAAAATACCACAGCATGTCGGGTGCCATTCCATGATAGCAGGCCAAGTTTCATGAATTTCAGACGAGTTTTGGATTTGCTAGAATTTAAAAACAAAGTATCTCAACGTTTTGCCGGCAATCAATAGTGCCCTGGTGTTTGAAATTCATTCCCATTTCTTGCATGGGACCTAAGCATGCACCCAAGGACAAATATTTGATTTTTCAACCAATTTATATGCACTGGAGCATGTGCATGTAGTTCAAATTTTAATTAGGCACATAAAATGCCTAGAAAACCCAGTTAATGTATAAAAATGTCCAAATGAACCCTGAAATACTATAAAATTTAACACAACACACCGGTTGTTCTATGTTGACACTAGAAATTTTTTGAAAGCAATAAGAGGCAGCAGATATCATTTCGTCCCTGAAGGTGGGACATTCCCTACCGAAACCATCAGGCTTGTTGTGAGAGCTTTGGTTTGTGAGAAGCTTATACCCAAACCTGCCCCAAATGGGACAAAAATTTACCACGGCATGTCGATGTCGCTCCATGATAGCATGTCAAGTTTCATGAATTTCAGACAATTTTTGTATTTACTAGAATTTAAAAACCAGGAATCTCAATGTTTGCGGCCGAGTGAGGGGGCAGGGTGTTTGACATTCATTTCCATTTCTTGCATGGGACCTAAGCATGCAACCAAGGACACATATTTGAATTTACAACCAATTTATATGCATTAGAGCATGTCCATGTATTTCAAATTTGAATTATGCACATAAATGCGAAAACTCAGTTGATGCATAAAAATGTCCAAACGAACCCCGAAAAATCCCAAAAATTGGCACAACACTTCTATTGTTCTATGTTGACACTAGAAATTTTTTGAAAGCAATAAGAGGCAGAAGATACCGTTTTGTCCCCAAAGGTGGGACGTACCCTACCGAAAACATCAAGCTTGTTGTGAGAGCCTTTGGTTTGTGAGAAGCATATCCCCAAACCTGCCCCAAATGGGACAATATTTTTACCACGACATGTTGATGCCGCTACATGATAGCATGCCAAGTTTCATGAATTTCAGACAAGTTTTGGATTTACTAGAATTTAAAAACCAGGAATCTCAATGTTTGCGGCCGAGTGACGGTGGCAGGGTGTTTGGTATTCATTCCCATTTCTTGCATGGGACCTAAGCATGCAACAAAGGACACATATTTTAATTTTCGACCAATTTATATGCATTAGAGCATGTGCATGTAGTTCAAATTTGAATTGTGCTCATAAATGCATTGAAAACGTAAGTAATGCATAAAAATATCCAAACGAACCCGGGAAAACCCCAAAAATTGACATAACACTCCTATTGTTCTATGTTGACACTAGAAAAATTTTGAAAGCAATAAGAGGCAACGGATATCGATTCGTCCCCAAAGGTGGGACGTACCCTACCGAAAACTCAGACTTGTTGTGAGAGCCTTTGGTTTGTGAGAAGCATATCCCCAAACCTGCCCCAAATGGGACAATATTTTTACCACGGCATGTTGATGCCACTACATGATAGCATGCCAAGTTTCATGAATTTCAGACGAGTTTTGGATTTACTAGAATTTAAAAACCAGGAATCTCAATGTTTGCGGCCGAGTGACGGTGGCAGGGTGTTTGACATTCATTCCCATTTCTTGCATGGTACCTAAGCATGCAACCAAGGACACAAATTTGAATTTTCAACCAATTTATATGCATTAGAGCATGTGCATGTAGTTCAAATTTGAATTTTGCTGATAAATGCATTGAAAACGCAATTAATGCATAAAAATGTCAAAACAAACCCCGGAAAATCCCAAAAATCGACACAACACTCCTATTGTTCTATGTTGACACTAGAATTTTTTGAAAGCAATAAGAGGCAGCGGATATCGTTTCGTCCCCAAAAGTGGGACGTTCCGTACCAAAACCATCAGGCTTGTTGTGAGAGCCTTTGGTTTGTGAGAAGAATATCCCGAAACCTGCCCCAAATGGGATAATATTTTTACCAAGGCATGTTAATGCTGCTCCATGATAGCATGCCAAGTTTCATGAATTTCAGACGAGTTTTGGATTTACTAGAATTTAAAAACCAGGAATCTCAATGTTTGCGGCCTAGTGACGGTGGCAGGGTGTTTGACATTCATTCCCATTTCTTGCATGGGATCTAAGTATGCAACAAAGCACACATATTTTAATTTTCAACCAATTTATATGCATTAGAGCATGTGCATGTAGTTCAAATATGAATTGTGCTCATAAATGCATTGAAACGCAATTAAGGCATGAAAATATCAAAACAAACCCCAAAAAATCCAAAAAATTGACACAACACTCGTGTTGTTCTATGTTGACACGAGAAACATTTTGAAAGTAAGAAGAGGCAACATATATCGTTTCGTCCCCCAAGGTGGCACGTACCCTACTGAAACCATCGGGCTTGTTGTGAGAGAATCGCTGGTTTGCAAGAAGCTTATACTCACATCTGCCCCAAATGGGACAATATTTTCACCACGGCATGTCGTTGCTGTTCCATGATATCATATCAAAGTTTCATGAATTTTAGACAAGTTTTCAGTTTACTAGAATGTTAAAAGCATGTATCTCAATGTCAGCGGTTGAGTGACAGTGTCAAGGTGTTTGATATTCATTCTCATTTCTTGCATGTGACCTAAGCTTGCAACCAAGGACAAACATTTGATTTTGCAACCCATTTTTATGGACTGGAGCATGTGGTTTAATTTTGAATTGTGCAACTGAAATGCCTAGAAAACCAAGTTACCATATCCAAAGGAACCCTGAAAATTACAATTTTTTTTACGACACACATATAGTTGCATGTTCACTGCAAATAAAAGGTCTAGCAATTCACACACTGTCCATTGCTGCTGTGACCCCATTCTGTAATTCAAATCAAAATTAAAAATCAAGTAGATCCCACATAGTTTATTATCACCAACCGTGTGAGATGCAATACAAAATATCCTGGAGCACCGTCGGTGTATAGTACGCCTATGGCTTAAGCGAGAAGGTGCGTCGGCTACAGTCCACAACCGGCGTGTCAAGCACACTAGATCGCTCCCCAAATATCATTTCACTGTTCAATCGTCGCCGGTGAAAGATGGGGATGTGGACCCGCGTCGTGAGGGCAACTTCGGCGGCCCACTCTGGTGACAGTGTGGCCACAGCCGCCATGCGCGTGCTAACAAGCTGCATGAGCGCGGCCAGAATCTGCGACCGGGCGGCCATGGCAGCCCAAACGGCCGTTGTTGCTTCTCAGGTGGCGGCAGCAACTTGTGCCTCAGGGATAGCAGCTCGCGAGAGCGGCACATCAGTTGTCCATTCCACAGAGGCGGCCTTAGCCCTGATGGAGGCCACCCACGACCATGTCTAGGCCGCCCACGCCCAGCTCATGGCGGTCACCGCACAAATCGAACGAAGCTTCTATGACAACGGTCGGCAACCCACGTCCGAAGAGTTGGCAATCACCGAGAGTGTTCGAGCAGCCGTCCGTTCCTCCGCCGCATACCTTGCCACGACGGAGCCCGTCCAAGCCCAGATCGCGGCCGCCCACGCCCAGGTCATGGCGTCCCTTTCCAAAGAGATGGCGGACGCAGATGGCGAGATACTTGCCGAATATGGTGTGATGGATGCCATGGAGCTCCTTCCCCAGGAGACCGTCGGGCGCGAGCTGAACATGGAGGAGGAGGCAGAGATCGACGAGCACCAGCCGTAGTAGTACTCTTTATTTTTTTAATTAAGAGCGCCGGTCTTTAATTTGTTAGAGTAATATTTAGGCCAGCTAGCTCTGTTTAATTGCTGAACTTGCTTGATTAAGAAGTGTGGGTGTGCTGTAGTCTCCTTTGTGTACCCAAATTATGCAATGGCGTGGATGAGCACTGTAACCAGGGAAATTGGAACCAAATTTTTTGACGTTCAAACTCATCGCACACAGATTAAGCTATCTGAACTGTTTGTGATGTTCACATATCGTACACAGTTCTGAATAAGGGACCGTGTCTGATGACACTTTTCGCACCAATTTTTCGCTAAAGCGATTCCAAATTTTCGGCTTTCGCAGAAATATCTACCTCCCCGCCCAGCTCCCCCTTACCAAAAGCCATGTTTCCCCTGTTTCCGCCTTCCTTTCCAAGTTGAAACCTTCACTCCTTGCTTGCAGCACCGCCCCCTCGTCGACAACCCTCCTTCATGCTGTTCGGCCTCGTCTATCCAGGCAGGTAATCCACACCATACCCCCATCCTCCTCCTCCTTCCACATCCCACATGCCCCGATCACTAGCACGACACCTTCCACCCAAATAGCCGACCCATCCACCAAATAAGCACCGCCCTTAGCCATGGTGCACGTAGTTTAGCCAGGAGCTCAAGGACCATTTGGCAGCGGAGAAGCAAATCATGGCCGCACGCACGGATGAGGTCGTGATGGCTACATTTGTGCCGAACCCCAGATCTTGGAGGAGCACCTTGCCATTTGCTAGCTACGCCGGTTAAGAATGCTCAGTTTACCCGTTGCGTGTGCTGCTCCTGCCTTTCCTTCACAAATTCTAGTGAATTGTGCTATCTAATTTTACTATGCAATCTGTTGCTCATGTGTATATTTTCTATATGTCGTGTAGTGCGGTGCTCACTTATTAACTGTTTGGTTAATTAGTTGTCGTCTTCAGGTAACTATTTGGTTCAATTCTGCAAATGTGATGTTCAATTCTTCAGGCTGCAATTTTGTATTGTCTTCCATGTGAGAAATAAATCGAATTTATCTTTACAAAATACATGAGAAACGAATACAATTCCTATATTTCCAAGTTGTCAAGCATGCTTGGTTTGGTTATACATTGTGCAATGTGGTGCTGAGTTAACGTTTGGTTCATTTGTGTTGTGGTGTTTAGTTAAATGTTTGGTTCAATTCTGCAATGCGATGTTCAATAGTTGTGGGTGCATTTTTTTATTGTATACCATGTGAGAAGTAAATCAAATTTGGTTGTACTAACTACATGAGAAACAAATACAATTGCTATATTTCCAAGTTGTCAAGCATGCTTGGTTTGCTTATACATTGTGCAATGTGGTGCTTAGTTAATGTTTGGTTCATTTGTGTTGTGGTGTTTTGTTAACTGTTTGGTTCAATTCTACAATGCGATGTTCAATAGTTGTGGGTGCATTCTATTATTGTATACCATGTGAGAAGTAAATCGAATTTGGCTGTACTAAATACATGAGAAACAAGTACAATTGCTATATTTCCAAGTTGTTAAGCATGCTTGGTTCGGTTAACTGTCTGATCCTCTATTAGGAGTATGTTATATTGTGCAATGTGGTGCTCAGTTAATGTTTGGTTCATTTGTTGTGGTGTTTAGTTAATTGCTTGGTTCAATTCTGCAATGCGATGTCCAATTGTCGTGGTTTGAATTGTCGTGAGGAATAAATCAAATTTAGCTACACTTAATACATGAACATATAGAAGTGCTATGTTTCCTAGTTCTTAATATTGCTTGGTTTGGATAAATGGGTTTTCCATGTGGCTTGAATTAATCTGATGAATCTGCAATGTGCTTATTTTTCATCAACATATTTTACTGATAGCATGCGAACCCTTACTTAACCTGATGACTAACTACCTTATATGTGTTGCAGGGAAATAATGGGAAGCATTGAGGTTTACAATATAGGTTAGCACGTGCATGGTCCATTGTCTAATAGCACATTATTGTGCAATTACAGGAACCATTCTAATACTTAGGTTTTTAACAATTTGGTCTTGCACATGTAGGTCCTGCTGTTAGAGGTTTTGACCCATTGTTCGACCCTTTTTGCATATGGGGAAATGAGTTGTCCATGAATATCAATAAAGTCAAGAAACTCAGAAAGATTGTTAGGATAAAGAAATTGGCGACAAAAAATAACAAGATCTTTGTCTACACAATGAAGAAGACATCAGTTCACTACAAGATGGTACTACATATTATACCTTGCTTTTTTTATTCCTTTGCCGCATTTCCAATATAGAGAAGATATTTATGCACATCCTTGTTTTCAGGCCTTTCCAAAGCAGTTCACTGATGATTACCTCTCAAACCACCTCTATGGTCAGGAGGCGAGGAAGGTTTTCATACAACACCCACGGTTCAATATTGAAGTGTTCCTGAAGAGGACGAAGGATGGATGGTCAATCATCCACAAGCACTAGCCTAAAGTTGCAAAGACCTTCAACATCAATGAAGGCTCAATATTCGCCTTCCGCTTCAGCGGTTTTCCCAATGAGATGCATCTGTCTATGTACCGTCCATGATGCTAATTTCGAAAGGTCATGTGAAACTTGGTGTTGGTGCAGTTGTGTAATGGGGTAGCTGAGTGCTGAAGCTATCATGTTGTTCTCTGATGTATTTCAATTATGAAATCCTTCTTCCTTAATATAGGAATGAAATATATTATGTGTTTAATTTGAATGTCAATTAGATTAATAAATGGATTATTAATAATAGGGCAATTAGCCTGCTATTGGCGAATTATCCTGCTAATTGGCTTTTGCTATTGCAAACGGTTATTGAGAAAATACCGTGGCTGATGACCTAAGGCAACGCACATAGTTCCTAGGAATAAACCTTCTTTTGATTGGGAGGGACGACCTCTCTCTCTTTGAGAGGAAAGTTCTCTACAAAAGGCACGCGCCTGTCATGCCCAGACGAGTAGTGGAGTCCTGAGCTAAGCCTTGGCTAAACCTGGGAAATCTAGGCCACCTTGCGCAAACATTTACCGCATAAAAACTATGTGTGATGGACAACCTTTGCCACACAGTTTCTTCTACGCACTGTGTGTGATGCATTCAATAATGCAAACGATGATTTTTTTTAATATTGTGTGCAATGGCAACGCCATCACAAACGATTTAACGGGGAAAATTGTGTGTGATGTACCTACAAACGGAAACGTTTTCCTTGCACCGACTGTGTGGGATGTATATACAAACTGAAATATTTCGCGGGGGCTGATTGTGTGGGATGTACCTACGACCGGAAATGATTTCGCCTGTATAATTGTTTTTTAGCACTACTATACGTATAACCGTATTTGCTCGCTCACCGGTCGCACACGACCTCATTTTGTCGGGCGTGTGTGCCATGAGGGCATATCCCTAACGGTTTCTGGGTCGTGTGGGAAGGACCCCCTAATCGACCACACTCACTAGGTGACGGTTCCGAACACCGTCATGGAAAGGGGTTAAAAAACTGTTTGTATAGCACCCCGCTGTACTAGTGACTTCAACAAAATCCGAGTGAATACTAATCATTTTAAGATCTTCTTTATTAGTACTACTAGAAGTTGCAACTTTGTTCTTAGTGATTTGAGTACTCTTGCTAATTTTGATGGGTTTTTTTTCAATAGTTTTAGCAGAAGAAAAAGGCGTGCTTAAATTGCTAAAAAGTTCCTCCAACTTATCGATCCGAGAAGGGATTTATTAAATTCTTTCATGAATTATAGTTCCCTTTTCTTTTAACAACTTAAAAACCTCTCCCGCTTTTGACCCAATTTTACTAGCAAAATTATGCATCTTTTTATCCAAGTTCTCAAGATGTTCCTTGGTAAGCATTTTCTTTTCAATAGCATCTAGCCTTTCCATAACATGCTCGAGAGTCAAAGTCGTTTCATTAACCAAAAGAGGTGGTGATCCCACTAAATTTCCCATAGAATTAAAAGCATCAAGAGAAGGACACATCAAGAAATTTCCACCAGTAATCATATCAAGGACGAATCTATACCAAGTGGTGATGCCTACATAAAAAACAGTGAAGAAGAACGGTGGATTGCTTATGGATAGATCTATTATGAGCATTGCAAATCCTATATCAAGCATCTTTTAAATTCTCCTCTCCCCTTTGCTTAAAGTTAAGAACATCATTCTAGGGGGTGCACGCAATAGAAGAAGAGCTATCCATAACAGCAAAAAGCGATAAACAAGAGTGCACACAAAAATAGATCTGACGAGAAAACGGCAAACGGAAAAGAGGGCGAATAAAACGGCAATTTTTTGTGAAATGGGGTAGAGGAAAATGAGAGGCAAATGGAAAATAATGTAAATTGCAAGGAGATGATATTTGTGAGTAGGAACCTGGTAGATGTTGATGATGTCTCCCCAGCAACGGCACCAGAAATTCCTTTTGATGTTGGCTTGAACTACGTCGGTATTTCCCCAAAGAGGAAGGGATGGTGCAGCACATCAACGGTAGGTATTTCCCTCAGTGATGAGAACAAGGTTATCGAACCAGTAGGAGAACCAAGCAATACTATGTAAACAGTACTTGTACACAAAGAACAAATACTTGCAACTCGACGTGTTAAAGGGGTTGTCAACCCCTTTCGAGTAACGGTGCTAGAAATTGTCGAGTTGACAGGATAAAATTGTAGTATTTTGATAGATGCAAAATCAAATAAAATTCAGCGAGGTATTTTTGGGTTTTTGGATTAATAGATCTGAAAATAAAAGGCGAATAAAAATAGATCTCGAAGGCAAATATGATAAAGAAGAGACTCGGGGGCCATAGATTTCACTAGTGGCTTCTCTTGAGAAAATAGCGTACGGTGGGTAAACAAATTACCATTGGGCAATTCATAGAACTTCAAATAATTATGATGATATCCAGACAATGATCGTTATACAGGCATCACATCCAAGATTAGTATACTGACTCCTGCCTGCATCTACTACTATTACTCCACACATCAACCGCTATCTAGCATGCATCCGGTGTATTAAGTTCACGGAAAAACTGAGTAATGCAATAAGAACGATGACATGATGTAGACAAGATCTATTCATGTAGGAATTAGACCCCATCTTGGTATCCTTAATGGCAACAATACATACATGTCGGTTTCCCTTCTATCACTAGGATCAAGCACCGTAAGATCGAACCCATCACAAAGCACCTCTTCCCATGGTAAGAAAAATCGATCTAGTTGGCCTAACTAAACCAAAGATTTAAAGAAGAAATACTAGGCTATAAGTGATCAAGCATATAAGAGATCAAAAGACTCAAATAACTTTCATGGATAAAAACATACATCTGATCATAAACTCAAAGTTCATCGGATTCCAACAAACACACCGCAAAAAAGAGTTACATCAAATAGATCTCCAAGAGACCATTGTATTGAGAATCAAAAGCGAGAGAGAGGAAGCCATCTAGCTACTAACTACGGACTCGTAGGTCTACAATGAACTACTCACGCATCATCGAAGAGGCACCAATGAGGATGATGAACCCCTCCGTGATGGTGTCCAGATTGGATCTGTGGTTTCTGGAACTTGCGGCGGCTGGTATTGATTTTCCTCGACTCCCCTAGTGTCGTGGTGGGTGCACGGCAGATGCCAAGAGATGGCTAAAGAGAGGAGGAGGCTCGAGGGCACTGGTGGGCTCCGGAGGCGAGGTTGATATGCGCGGGCGCGGTACGCTGGACATACCCAGGTTCGGGGCTCTCCGGAGAGATAACACCCCTAGTCCTGCCGAGTTTAGTTGGTTGGTCGATAGTACAATGTTGCTCCTGGAGCTGTGTGAGGGAGGAAGGAGGCTGGCCAAGGCTTGGGCTGCTCCTTCTCCTTGGTGTTGCAATGCAGTGGCTAGTCCTATGCTTGCCTGGGTTTCTCTTTCTTTGCTTATCTCGTATTGCTTCGCCTCACATGCCATGCCCCTGTATGCGTGGGCTCCTTGGGGGTTTTATAGATCAACCCACCCAGGGTTACAATGGTAATATGTCGAGTCGGTGGGTCCGTATTATCGGTGTCCGGGGTACCGGGCTAGGTCCCGCTTGTGGGCTTGTGGTTCACCGGGTTCCCCTAGGTGCGGGCCCCGCATACCTAGGGGGACTGTGCGCCGTCTTGTCGATCGTCATGGCGTGGCTGAGTTGAGCCGCGCATAGTGTTCTCCGTCAGGCTGCCGCTTGCTATCGTCAGCGGTGAGGGTGGGAACACTGTTGTCGTGCCAGCCCTGGTCAGTAGGTAGGTAACGGGCATGGGCGGGAGCACTGTAGTCTTAGTCACCGGTGATTGAGGTCTCGTCCCATCGTACAGCCTGGATGGGACGAGAGCTGACCCGTGGCTGGGTTGCCGTGGATGCCACGGGTGGGATGGCTTGTTGGGGAAGCCACGGTTGCACCGGGTTGAATTGCCTTGCGCCAGCTGCTGCGGCCGGGTCGACGTACCTTGCTGAGTCGAGGGTCTTGGCTGGGTTGCGGTCCTTGCCGGGTCGAGCGACCCGGCCTAGCGCACGCCAGTTTGCGGGGCGATGCGGGCCCTGCTGTTTTTGAAATAGATCCAGGTTCCGTTGCCTACCCGGGGTTCATCCCCCGACAGTAGTCCCCGAAGTTGTGAAGGTCCGCCGTGTTCGGATGAGTGGGCCTTCACAGCTTCCCCCTTGAGCATGGCGGAATCTGCGAGCGCCGGGTCCGGCAACACCCACTGTGTGTCGGTTTTCTCAGAAATCGGATCGCGGCTCTCGGCCGTGGCGGGAACCGAGGAGTCCGTCGAATCTTGAGGCGATCCCTCAGGCTTCGTGTAGGTGCCATGTGGTGCCCGGAAGTCGGAGGGGCCTGACAGGCCACGTGCGTGACGGGACTGGGCGACGGGCCGGGGCCCGCCGCCGCGCGCCCTTGGCCACGCGTGTGGATTTATTGCGGCGTCTGGGGGCCGGTTGCACTTCCTCACGCAGTTAGTGCGCGTGTACGTGCACACTTATTGCGGGGTAGTGGAACGAGAGCGTGCAGACGATCCTACACCCCCACATTTGAACCGGGGGTTATAAATTGAGGGGGGCAAGGGGGCGGCAGACATTATTCTCACTCGCGCCCTCCTGTCCCCCTGCTCTCGCTCTTCTTCTTGCCACCGACACACAGCTGTGCCCGCGGCCCCGAGCAGAGATCTTCTCCGTCGTCTTTCTTCCTCTTCCTCTTCCGTCACCCCCGATGACATCACCTACCTTCGGTCCTCGCGGTGCCTACCGCGGGAGACAGACGTCAATGTCCGTCTGTCGCGCGGTGAGCAGAGGCCCCGACCCGAGGGGAAGGAGCGCGTCGTCTTCCATATGCATTTCGAGCGCGGCTTTGGGTTGCCGGCGAGCACTTTCTTCCGCGCGTTCCTGGAGTTCTTAGGGCTCCAGCCACATCACCTTGGCGCCGGCGCCGGCGCCCAGCTCTCCGGCTTCGTGACCCTATGCAAAGGGTACTTGGGGGTCGAGCCAACCGTCGACCTCTACGCGCGCTTCTTCTCCTTGAAGCAGCAGGGCCTGTCAGCCGGGGAGTTCACCGACTGCGGGGCCGCCGTCATCTCGAAGCGGTCGGGGCGGACTTCCCCAAGATCCCGCTCGAGGATTCTGCCAAGAAGTGGCAGAAATCCTTCTTCTACGTTCCCAACCATGGCGCGGACCACATCAACCTTCCTCCCTTCGCCATCGCGCCGCCGCGGACGAAAACAAACTGGGGCTACTCGCTCCGGCGCCTATCGCAGGAGATCGTCAACCTCTGTGAGCGGGTCACGGTGATGAGGACGCAGGAAGGGCTCACTGGCACCGACCTCCTCGCCGCGTTCATCACCCGCCGGGTTCTCCCGCTTCAGAGGTGCTCCTGCCTCATCGGTGAGATGATCGGGCTTCAGGACCCCAACCGGATGGGGTCGACGCGGCTGTTTGCGGAGCAGGTCACGCGAGGCGTGAACGACATCTCCAAGGCCAACCTTGGAGATGACTGGCGATTCGGAACGGCGTCGTACAGCCAGGCGAACCCGGCGCCGCAGGTGAGCGTATGGTCTTGTTACTTTTCTGCCGCGCATCTTCTCATTCGTCCCGACGCATCACGGGAGATTCTTCTGAACGCGAGTCGGCATCCTTACGCCCAGGCTCCGTCGCAGGTGGTGCCGGTGGCACCAGGGGAGCCCGTGGCTCACGGCGGCGAGGAGGTGGCCGAGTCTGACGCCGGTGCTGGGCGTCGCGCGGGTAAGCTTCGAGTCTTTCTCTTCTTCATTTGTCTTGAATCATTTGGGCACGTTGCGGCATAGGCAACGCTGACGCCCGTTGTTGGTGTAGCGGCGTTGGGCGGGGGAGGCTACAAGGCGGGCGGAGCCGGGTCCTCGCATGGGGCGGCGCCGAGCCGCCCGCACGGAAAGGACATCATCACACCGCAACCCCGGGCCCCGAAGCGCATGGCGGATTCGGCCGAGCCTGGGAGGCCGGCCAAGAAGAGGCACGGGAAGCCGACCCCGGTCCCAGTCTTGTTGGGGTAAGTCTTACTTCTTGCTTGCGCCTGGATTTCTTGGGCCGGCCTTGTCTTTCGCTTGCTCATTCTTCTTTTTTCTTTAGGTCGCCGATCGCGCTGGCGAGGGCGGCGGCGGAGGCCATGGCCACCAAGGGGGCCGCGTTCCGCAGGAACCAATCCGACCTCGCCGGCCTGGCCGGGGAGGAGGGACGGGGCGACTCGGACCTCAGCCTGGACCCGGATGACGTCGAGGCCTTGGCCTGGCGGGACAGGAACCGGGCCGAGGCGGAGTTGGAGGCGGCGTGACACCGCGAGGGGCGTCGGAGGAGGTGCTGGCCGCGTCGCAAGCGGCCAGCGGTGGGCGTGCCTTGGTGCTCCGTCCGGGAGGGCACCGAGCTACCGTTCCGCAGCTCGCGTGAAGCGGGGGCACGACCATCTTTGGGCCCCAGACCCAGGAGGAGGAGGCGCTGGACGCCGTTAGCTGCCGCCTGCGAGGTTGGACGGAGCGGCTTGAGGCCTTCGCCCAGGCCGAGGTAGAGCGGACGCGCGACTTGGAGCGCACCGTCTTGGTAAGTTCTTCTTTCTTCTTGTTTTCTTGTGATTTCATCCTTGTGGGGGCGTGCCAACGCACCCACTGGGTGTAGCCCCGAGGTTCGGGCCAACTATGTAGTAGTTGGGTCGAACCTTAGGAGCGTTGGCCTTGTTCTAACTTTGGTCTGCTCTCAGCACCTTGATGCCTTCCGGGTTGCCGCCTTCAACCGGCTTCTGGGCAAGCATCGGGAGCTCAAGGAGCATCTTGCCGCCAAGGAGGAGGAGCTTCGTGTCGCTGCAGGTACTTTTTGTGTTCTTTCTTCTAGTGGGGGCGCGCTAGCGCACCCACTGGGTGTAGCCCCCGAGATTCGGTCCAACTGTGTAACAGTTGGGCCAAATCTTAGGTCTTGTCTTTTTCTTTCTTTCTGCTGAGTTCTTTTTCTAAGCAGCCGAGGTGCTATCTTGGCGGACCCAGCTGTTCCAGGCTGGTCATCATTATGACCGGCTTGTTGCTGATATCGGCCGTCTCGGTGTTGAGGCGGTGTATGCGAGGGCGGAGGCGGCCGCGGCCTGACAGTCTCTTGATGAGGCCAACCGGCTGCACGCAGCTCGCTGGTCACAAGAGCCGCCTCGAGGCCGAGGTGGAGCTTCTTAAGGCGGAGGCCGCCAAGGTGGTGGAGACGCAGCAGGCCCTGGTCGAGGCGGACCAGCAGCGCGGCTAGCTGGTCGACGACAAGGGCCGGCTCCAGGCCGAGGTGGAGCGTCTGTGGGAGCAGGCCACCACGGATGAGGAGGCCCGCCAGGCCAAGGCTCGCCGCCGTGAGGCAGCCGAGAAGGCGGCCGAAGACAAGGACGCCGAGCTGAAGGCGGCCCTTGCTAAGGCGGCTGACCTGGAGATGGCGCTCGAGGAGTGGGACCACGTCTTGGAGCGGGAGCGACGTGGTACGTTGCTCGAGGCGCAGCACCTGGAAGAGTCTTTCTCCAGTAAGTGTTGCTTCTTCGTAGTTTGTCGGGTCGGGACCCGGCCCTTCCTTCCTTGTTGTTCTTCTAACTTGCTTCTTATTTGGCTACAGGGGCCTTTCCAGAGACGCAGCGGCTGGCGGAGGAAGCCGTCCGCTATCAGCGCGATCCGACCGGCGTTGTTGGGTCCGGGACGGATCCGCTGATGGCCTGGACCTTCTCGGAGATCATTGCCACTGCTGAGGCCCGGCTGCGGGTCTTTGGGACGTAGATGAAGTGGCTGTCCCTGGCCGGCACCATGATGACGGCGGCCCTGTGGCCGGACTCCGTCCATCCGCGCAGCTTCGCGCGCCTGGGCCGTAGGCCTTTTCTTGAAACATTTATGTGTAAATCTTGTGAGTGTTTATTTGCTCTTTGCCTTTTGCTTTTTTTCGAACTTATTTCATGTGTTGTTCC
>NC_057810.1:525655318-525680754 GCF_018294505.1 Triticum aestivum | reverse complement strand
GGCCGAGGCTCTGGTCCGTGACAAGGAGTTCGGCTCTTCGAGAGGCGCGCGCAGGAGTTGGGTCCTTAGAAGCGTTGAGCGCGACCGAAACACCCACTGGGCCGGCTGGTGGCAATCCGGCTTGGCCGGTTGGTGATTAGCCGGTCGTGCGACTAACTTAGTTGACGAGCATCGGGCCGGGTTGGTCGACCCGGCGGCTTTTGACTTAGTGTATGAATCGTAGGGGAGCTTTGGCCCATTGTGCTTGCTCGCCGTCAGCCAGAGCTGGATCTGCGGATTTAGGGCGAAGTGGGGGACCGTGGCATCCTAACTTTATCAGGAATCACCAAGTAAAGTAGCGGGGTGTCAATCAAGCCGGCCAGACCTTGAGCCCCCGAGTCGAGCTAGTCGAGCCGGCGGCCGGGTTCAGTAGTAAAGTGATGCAAAATATGGACGCAATAAATTGGTCGGCAAAAGGCAGCCCCCGAGTCTCGTTCGGGGACCCCATAGTTTCATATGCTTACAAAAGGCGTCGATACATACATTCATGCGGCTAACTGTAAAATGGACGGAGGAGTTCCGCGTTCCACGGCCGTGTCGTTTCTTCGCCGGTGGTGTCCCTCTTGCGCTTCTTCGACTTGCGCGTGTCGATGAGGTAGTAGGTGTTGCGGTCGCGCAAAGTCCTGCTCACAATGAACGGGCCCTCCCATGGAGAGGACAGCTTGTGCTAGCCTGCCTGCTCTTGGACGAGTCGGATAACGAGGTCGCCTTTGCGGAATGCGATAGGCTTGATCTTCTTGCTGTGGTAGTGCCTCGGGCCTTGCTGGTAGATAGCCAAGCAGCTAAGTGCCAGAAGGCGCGCCTCTTCGAGCAGGTCGACGTCATCTTCGCGTGCTTCTCTTTCTTCGGCTTCGGTGTACATTGTGACACGCGGTGAGTCGAACTCAACGTCGGTCGGGATGATGGCTTCGGATCCGTAGACGAGGAAGAACGGGGTGAACCCAGTCGACCGGTTTGGTGTTGTGCGCAGACTCCAGAGAACTGCGGGCAACTCGTCGAGCCAACTGCCGGGTGAGCGGATGAGTGGCTCAACGAGTCGCGGCTTGATGCCGAACAAGATGAGTCCGTTGGCCCGCTCGACCTGCCCGTTGGACTGCGGATGTGCCACGGAGGCCAGGTCGAGGCGGATGCCGGAGACGGAGCAGTATTGCTCGAGCGCGCCCTTGGCGAAGTTCGTGTCATTGTTGGTGATGATGCTGTTCGGCATGCTGTATCGCACCGCTATCTCCTTGACGAACTGGACGGTTGTTGGCCCGTCCAATTTCTTGATTGGTCTTGCCTCGATCCACTTGGTGAATTTGTCCACTGCCACTAGTAAGTGTGTCATGCCGCCTCGAGCGGTTTTGAAGGGTCCCACCATGTCGAGTCCCCAGACCGCGAAGGGCCAGGCGATCGGTATGGTTCGGAGTGCTGACACTGTCTGGTGGCTGCGTTTGCTGAAGCGCTGGCATCCTTCGCACTTGAGGACGAGCGACTCGGCATCTTCGATGGCCGTTGGCCGGTAGAAGCCGTGGCGGAACGCCTTGGCCACGAGGGATCGTGACGCGGCGTGGTGCTCGCACTCGCCCTGGTGAATGTCGAGGAGGATGTCGATGCCGTGATCCTGCTCGACGCAGCGCTGGAACACGTCGGTAGAGCTGCACTTGACGAGCTTGTTGTTGATGATGCTGTAGGCGGACGCCCGTCGCTGAACTTGCCGAACCTCAGTCTCGTCCATGGGGAGAACCCCGTTCTCCAGAAACTCTGATATCGGCAAGGCCCAAGATGGGGCCGCGATGACGATGAAGACGGACACCTGGGTGGGTTCCGAGTCGGTGGCTCCTAGGCCAAGTTGAGCAGCCCCCGGGTTGGTGACAGCGACGGCCAGGTCTGGGGTGATGGTGGCCGGGTTGAGCTGAGCAGCCCCCAGGCCAGGTCCGGCAACCCCCGGGCCGGGTCCAGCAGTCCCCGGGCCGGCTTGCAGCGCGGCCGAGTCTTCTGGGACGTGGATGGACTCGGAGTCCGGTGATGGCTTGACGGACGGTTTGCGCAGGTGCTCGAGGGAGATGCCGGACGGGATGGCTTGACGTGATGAGGCAATCTTGGCGAGCGTGTCGGCTGCCTCATTCTCCGTGCGCGGGACATGGAGGAACTCGCAGCCATCGAAGGATCCGGACAGCTTCTGAATGAGAAAGCGGTAGCTTGCTATGTTGGAGTCGCGGGTGTCCCACTCGCTGAAGCACTGCTGCACCACCAAGTCCGAGTCGCCGTAGCACATGATGCCCCGGATGCCAAGTTCGTTGGCGAGCCGGAGGCCGTGCACAAGGGCTTCGTATTCGGCGACGTTGTTGGAGGCAGCAAAGTGGATCTGGAGTGCGTAGCGGAGTAGGTCACCCTTTGGAGATGACAGTACGATGCCGGCCCCTAAGCCGAGTCGCATCTTGGACCCGTCGAAGTGCATGCGCCAATGCGTCGAGTCGGGAGGCGGCGGCAGGTACTGGGTCTCGGTCCAGTCGACGAGGAAATCGGCGAGGGCCTGAGACTTGACCGTGGTGCGGGGCTCGTAGAGGATGGTGTGGCCGGTTAGCTGGATCGCCCACTTGGCGACCCGGCTAGAGGCATCCCGACACACGATGATTTCTCCGATAGGCGTCGTGCTGACGATGGTGACAGCGTGTTCTTGAAAGTACTACTTCAGCTTCTTGGCGGTGAGGTACATGCCGTAACACATCTTCTAGTAGTGCTGGTAGTTCTGCTTGGAGGTGGAGAGCACTTCGCTCAGGTAGTAGACCAGACGCTGAACGGCCTGAATCTTGCCCTTCTCCGGTCGCTCCACCACCAGCACCGTGCTGACCGCCCGCGAGGTCACGGCTATGTAGAGCAACAGCGGCTCCTTGTCGGTTGGCGCGGCCAGGACTAGTGCGGTGGAGAGCATGCGCTTGAGGTCTTGGAAAGCTTCGTCCGCCTTGCCGTTCCACTCGAAGGGGCTTGTTTTCTTCATTAGCTGGTACAGGGGCAGTGCCTTCTCACCCAGCTGGCTTAGAAACTGGCTGACCGAGGCCAGGCAACCTGTGAACTTCTGGACATCATGCAGTCGGGTTGGCTTGCGCATGCGCTCGATGGCCTTGATCTTCTCCGGGTTTGCCTCGATGCCGCGTTCCGAGACGAGGAAGCCGAGCAGCTTTCCGGCTGGGATGCCGAAGACGCACTTTTCCGGGTTGAGCTTGACCTTGTATTCGCGGAGGTTGGCAAATGTCTCCTTCAGATCCTCGAGGAGTGCGAGGTGCTGCTTGGTCTTCACCACGATATCGTCCACGTACATGTGGATGTTGCGGCCGAGTTGCGGTAGCAAGCATTTCTGCATGCAGCGTTGGAAGGTGGCGCCAGCGTTCTTCAAACCGAATGACATGGTGATGTAGCAGTACGCCCCAAAGGGCGTGATGAAGGACGTCTTCAGGGCATCGGCCGGGTCCAGCTTGATCTCGTGATAGCCGGAGTAGGCGTCCAGGAAGGACAGCAGCTCGCACCCAGCGGTCGAGTCGATGACTTGGTCGATCTGCGGGAGAGCGAACGGATCCTTGGGACAGGCCTTGTTGAGGCTGGTGTAGTCGATACACATGCGCCAGGTCTTGTTCTTGTTTAGGATGAGGACTGGGTTGGCCAGCTATTGGGGATATAACTATTGAGTATAAACCGCCCAGGAGGGGCCGGTTTACACTCAACCGTATTGAAGCCCACGAAGATTAGAAGATGGCGCTTTACTATGAAACTTAGAGGCCCAGAGCCCAAAGGAGGATTAGGGCCCATATTGGTAAACCGCCATAGTCATGTAACTTGTGTTGTAATATAAGGAAGGGAGAGACCGAGTCGAACACTTGTATGAGTCGGCCTCGGGACTCTTTAGACCGGCCGGGCGTCAACCCGTGTATATAAGGGGACGACCCGGCGGCAGTTCAGGGACAAAAAACACAACTCGATAGCCAGGCATAGCTTGTTTAGCTCCCTGGTTAGCGAGACCCCAATAATCCCATCACAACTAGACGTAGGCTTTTACCTTTATCGAAGGGGCTGAACTAGTATAAAGTCCCTCATGTCCTTTGTCCGGTTTAACCCCTTTAAGCTAACCAGTCGCGATGGCTCCACGACTAAGTCCTTACACGAGGACATCTGACGTGATATTTCCACGACAGTTGGCGCCCACCGTGGGGCTATCACATGATGGTTTCGAGTTCTTGAAGGGCAGCTTTGAAGGACTCAAAGGATACATGGCGGGCCGGATGACCAAGAGTCGTCGCGGCAAGCTCTACATCGACGATGCAGGCTAGGGCCCCGAGACCGGCTCAATCGAGTACAGGTACCGGGTCCCCTTCGGCGGAATTCACGTCTTCATCGGCAAGATCGGCGAAACGGGCCCTGAGCCGGACATCTGCACCGACCTCGTCGAAACGGCTCAGCGTGCAAGTCCCGCCCGGATTCAGCCTCCCATGAAGCGTGCGTTCGTAGGATGTGTCCACGGGATCGGATCTGAACCGGTGTCTGAGGGAGACACGGTCGCTTATTCCGACGATGAATCATCTGGTGAAACCGAATCCTTGTACCAAGTTCAGGATGGCTTGTTTGAAGGGTATTTCGATGGCACCAGTATTCCGCAATTCCTTAAAACGCCAAACCACGTTGGAATCTTCATGGCTGGAACACAGCCAACCTTGCAAAACTCTATTGCAGCGGTGTCTGGACCGGTGGCAGGGGCAGGAGGCTCCATGCACCGGTTGGCTCAAGTTCTCTCCGGTTTGATGGATGTCTGGGCGGCCTTGTTGACCACAGCAGTTACACCAGCGACGCGGGATCAGCACAATGCGGACATTGCCAGTCTGAAGGATCAGATAACGCAAGCCAAAGCGGACTTAGCAGCTGAGGAAACCAGGATGGCTGAGGAGCGGGCCGCTTTAGATGCTCAGGCACAGAGGATTCAAGATGAAAGTCATCAACTTTTGATGGATCAGAACGCTTCAAATCAAGTATTCCGGAGGAGACATCAATCTCGCCTGCCGCCGAATTACAATGCGATGACTCTCTTTGGAACACCATGTGCAGGAACTAGTAACCCGCCAGCAGTAAACCGGAATACCGATCCAAGGACCGGGGCGCCGGATCAACCTCAGGTGATGTGTCCGCCTCAGCGTACGGACAACCCGCCTCGGTATACCACACTGCCGCCGGGTCACTTTTCTACCCCATTGGATAATATGATAGCAGCAGCATCCCGGTTGGCTGCTATTCCGATCGAAGGTGAATCGTCGGCAGCGGTTGAGACACGGTAGGCCAGGGATCTTCTTCAAATAGCCTTGACACAGCAGCAAGCTTAATCATACAGCCGAGACAGGTTTCACTCAACTCCACGACCGAGCAAAAGCTATAGCAGGCATATAGATGAACTGGAGGTGTCTAGCAGTGCGCGGCGCCGCGTTGTCCCTCACGGGCCTAATCCGGTGCATGGAGATATGAACGCTTAGGACATGGTGGATAATGGCAGAGCACGAAGGGAAGCCGCTTTAGCAGCCCAACAAACGGGTCGATACCAACCCGCCCGGTTCAGCCAGCAACGTCAGTAGACCGTGGCGTCGGAGTTGCTTTCAGCTCGTGGGGGGTATCGTGCCTTATTCCGGCTCTCCGGAATGTGTGATTGCCTAAGGACTTCAAGGGCCCGCGTAAGGTGCCGAATTACACCGCTGATCAGCCACCCAAGGCGTGGGTGGAAAGTTATGAGATGGCGATGGAGATGCTAGACGTTGATGAAGCGGCCTATGCAAAGTACTTCACGATGATGTTGGAGGGAACAGCCCGTACTTGGTTAAAAAATTTACCACCTAACTCCATCGACTCATGGGACCAGTTAAAGGCCCGGTTTATAGCCAATTTCAAGGACACATGTAAGCAGCCTATGTCCATTGTGGACCTTGATGCCTGTGTGCAAGGGGAGAACGAGTCAACAACTCATTGGGTGCGCCGGGTTTCAGAAGTCTTGCACTCATCAGACTGTATTAATGCCGGCTCGGCAATCATCACCTTGGAGCGTAATTGCCGGTTTAAGTCACTAAAGATGAAGTTGGGACGGCTCAAGCATCACTGCAATGACATGGGCACCCTCATGGCCGCCTTGGTCAAGTATGCCGATTCTGATAATACCAAGGATCCCGATTCTGATGAGGTGAAACCAGAGAAGGGAAAGAAGAATGGCGGTGCCAAGGGACAGCAGCACAACCAAGGAGGTCATGGGAATAGTGGTAAGCGTAAAGAGGATCCAGATTTTGTAGCTAATGCTAATGTGCAGCGTCGTAAGGGTAAACCGCCCTAGCGTGGTGGCGGAATGAACCTGGAGCGTTTGTTGAATCAGCCTTGCCCAAAGCATGGGACCAAGGAGGCTCCTACAACACATCTCTGGAAAGATTGTAACATTATGAAGGAGTTCAAAAACTCTATCTTTTCCAGTATGATCCGGGTCCATCGGGCGGTCCAGGTCCAGGTTTTCATGGCGGCGGCGGTTCAAACATTGGATTTCAGAATAATCAGGGCAACCAGAACAACCAAGGTAGTAATAACCAGCAGAATAATCAAGGAAATCAGCAGCAGTCGAGTTATCAGAGTCACCCAAAGCAGTTGAATGGTGGGCAGTATCATGTGTTCACCACTAGTTTGTGTAAGCGTGATCAGAAGCTTCACAAGAGGGCAGTTAATGTTGTTGAACCGGAAGTACCACGTTACCTGCGGTGGTCCGAGCAACCTATTGTATGGAGCAGAGAGGATCATCCGCCCCAGGTTGACAATCCGGGTCACCTGGCGTTGGTGGTGGCACCTCAGGTGGGAGGTTATAAGTTCACCAAGGTACTCATGGATGGAGGGAGCAGTATCAACATTCTGTATTATGAGACCTTCCGTCGCGTGGGGTTGACAGACAAGAATCTTAAACTGTCCAATACTGTTTTTCATGGTGTGGTACCAGGTAAATCGGTGTATCCTGTTGGTAAGATCGCTTTGGAAGTTGTGTTTGGTAATGAACATGATTCCCGGTCTGAGACATTGACCTTTGAGGTGGTAAGGATCCAGAGCCCGTACCACGCATTGTTTGGGCGACCGGCTTATGTAAAGTTCATGGCGAGGCCTTGTTATATTTACTTGCAGCTAAAGATGCCGGGTCATAAAGGGACCATTACGGTTCACGGAAGTCACAAAATCGCTTTGGACTGTGAAGAAGATGATGCGGCCTATGCTGAGTCGGTTTGTGCTACAGAGGAGCTCAAGTTTTATAAGGAAAATGTTGATTCGGCAGACATGACCCCTTTGAAGAGCCTACTGTCAGTGTCAAAACCGGCGTATCTCGAGTAGGGGGTCCCGGACTATGTGTCTAGGCGGATGGTTACAGGAAACAAGGGACACGATGTTTTACCCAGGTTCGGGCCCTCTTGATGGAGGTAAAACCCTACGTCCTGCTTGATTAATATTGATGATGTGTGTTACAAGAGTAGATCTACCACGAGATCAAGGAGGCTAAACCCTAGAAGCTAGCCTATGGTATGATTGTTGTTCGTCCTACGGACTAAAGCCATCCGGTTTATATAGACACCGGAGAGGGCTAGGGTTACACAGAGTCGGTTACAATGGTAGGAGATCTACATATCCGTATTACCAAGCTTGTCTTCCACGCCAAGGAAAGTCCCATCCGGACACGAGACGAAGTCTTCAATCTTGTATCTTCATAGTCTTGGAGTCCGGCCAATGATGATAGTTCGGCTATCCGAACACCCCCTAGTCCAGGACTCCCTCAGTAGCCCCTGAACCAGGCTTCAATGACGACGAGTCCGGCGCGCATATTGTCTTCGGCATTGCAAGGCGGGTTCCTCCTCCGAATAATTTATGGAATATAGTGAACACCAGGATAGTGTCCGGCTCTGCAACATAAATTCCACGTACCACCGTAGAGAGAATAATATTTACACAAGTTCAATCTGCTGACGTATTTGGTGGCGTGACGTCACACCACTACCAAGCCTTTTCTTGAATCGTTTTTATTGTGCCACCTGAGCGTGTTTAGCGAAGCGGTTTCCTTGGCACGTCTTGTCGAAGCAGAGATCTTGTTCCCCTTATTCCGGGAGTCTCATAAATACGGACATGGGTAACCCAACCGCGCCCGTTGCCACGCCCCCTCCATCGAAGGCAGGTTCCAAACGGTCACGGGGACGGCTCTTGGTATTCTTCCTCTTTATAATGAGACCAAGGCCCGTTCTTTTTCTTCAATCCTCAATCGAATCTGCCCCTTGCCCCGAGTTCCAACACCCCGGGCTCCAGATTCGGGTACTTTTGACTTTCGACGATGTCTGGCTCCGACCTACGAGGCCGATGGATGCCCTCTTCCGTCACGGAAGAGGACGTGCTAAAACTGAGAGACGCCAGGTACTTGACCTACGAGATTTCGCATAGGTTGCCTGCCCGAGGGCAAGTTATTCCTACTCCCGAGCTCGGCGAGAGCGTCGTGTTCGTGTCTCACCTCCGTCGGGGTTTAGGCTTCCCGATGGATCCCTTCGTGAGGGGGCTCATGTTTTACTATGGGCTGGAATTCCATGACTTGGCTCCGGAGTCCATCCTCCACATCTCATCATTCATTGTCGTCTATGAAGCCTTCCTCCGCACTACCCCTCACTTCGGCCTATGGCTCAAAACCTTCAACATGGAGCCGAAGATGATTGAGGGGCGTCAGGCAGAGTGCGGAGGGGCGGTTATAAGCAAGAGGGCTGATGCTCCATGGCCCGAGGGCTCTTTTCAGGAGGAGCTCGGCTTGTGGCAACAGGAGTGTTTCTATATCACCGCTCCCAGGGGCAGCAGGCAGAGGCCGCCGCCCGTCTTCCGCTCAGGCCCTCCAAAATGGCTGACATCATGGGTCAACAAGGGGCTTAACTGGGGGCCGTCCAAAGGCGTACCCCTGTTGCAGGACCGGATTCGAGGCCTCCAAGAAAGGGAGATTAATCTGGTCGTAGTGGCACACATTATGCTGATTCGGCGCCTTCTGCCCTGCAAACGTCGCCTCCTCCGCCTGTGGGAATTTAATCCGGAGGGGCCACGAGCTCTCCAACACTTCATGGGTTTGACACCCCCGGAGATGTACAAACTGTTCTTCGGATCACAAGAGATGCGTCCGGACTTGACCGAGGACGCTGGCCTAAGCTGCAATCACCTGGATACTCAAGTAAGTAGCCCTGTGTCCAGACATATTGTCCATTTATTTATCATGGGTTTGCCTTTTAACCAGCTATCCCTTGGACAGGAGTGGATAGCGCAAGCAAAACTGATACGGTGTCCGGCCCCCCTCCCTGAGACCACGCCGGATCCCGTGTTAGTCAAAATGTTGGAGGTTGCGCCTTCGGAGGAGAGCGAAGGGGGCATAGGGAAACTACCACCTCTGCCAAGGAGGCCTTCAATAAGGGGGGAATCGAGAATCCCTCCTTCCAGGGGGAGAAGAGGACCGCTTCCGAAGACCGGAGGCCAAGGCCTCAAAGCGGGGAAGGAAATCTGTGTCGGAAGGTCCTGCGCCGGGAAGAGCCCCGGCCGCACAGTCTCCCCAAAGGAATCAGCCCTCCAGCGAGCAGTAAGTAAAAAAGGGGGAATTTTGTAATAGGGAACGCCCCTGTATTATTTCCAAAGGTAACCAAAGTTTTCACCTTGTAGTTCGGATCTCAGCCCATCTCAGCAGAGCTCATCTTCGAGGGACCTTCGTCCGGAGATGATGGAGAGCGAGACGCCTCCATCTGCCGCCCTGTCGGGCGGGGCGGACGACCCTGAGGTGTCGTCACGGAGGGTCTCCCCGAGTCCGGCGGGGCCGGAGAGTCCGGCACCCATTGGAGTACGGCCGGTGGAGCTACAGGATTTGCTCAAGAGGGCGTCTATCTCGGAAGATCACCGCACATTAATGAGTATGGTAATTGAGAGGATCTCATCCGCCGAAAGCGGGTTGTATGAGGCCGTCGGAAGTTTGCTGACGGGGTTTGAGGTACGCAAAAAATGACATATCTTTTGACAGTTTTGCACATGGAGTGCGCCCTGTATAGATAGTAGCCCCTGAGACTTGGTATGTTGTCGAAAGCGATAGCGTGCCAAGGATCATAATCTCAGTTATAGAATGTCGCCTTTCCTATGCAGGTGGCGGAATGTTCGGTGGCCAGCCGGACTGATGGAGTTGCCGAACTGAAGAGGCAACTCGATGTTGCGGATGCGGACATCGCGCTGGTCAATAAGCGACTTAATGAGTCGCAATGTAGGTGGTTGCTCCGCGGTTGCCTAATAAGGGAGCTGATGCCCGTTCCTTACAATTTCTATGCTTGATGCAGATGGTGCCGCTGCTGTGGAAGACCTTCGAGCAGAGCTTGCTCGAGCCAAGGAGCAAGCCAGGAAAAGTGATGCGGCTGCCTCAAAGGCAGCGGAAGAGCTAAAAGCCAAAAAGGTTGCTCACTGCCGAAGCAGGGAGGAGATGGCTGGAATGGCCGCGAATTTAAAAGATGCTGCCGACCGCTATGAGGTTCTTGAAAGAGAACGCCGAGAGGAGCAAGAGGACCTGAAGAAGGCCGCCGCCGAAGCCAAGGATGCCCGTGGTGCGATGTGGGCTATGAAGGAGGAACTCCGTCAAGCCAGAGACATTGCGGCTGGAAAGCCCTTTCTACTGCGTAGGAAGTTTACGGATCCGAAGTATGCTCAGTTGGGCCAATTGTGTCATGCGGAGGATCCTCATCTGGATTTGGCGGCGAGTGCGGCAGACGCAGTCGTGCACTTCCGAAGCCAGAAGGATCACGAAATGGAAGAGCTTTTCTGGTCTCAATTCCATAGTCCGAAGCGTCCACTCCCGTTGGCTGATCGGCTGGCTGAGTGGGCTGAGCTGAATAGATTGTCCGGACTTTCCATGACGGATGTGGTCGCTCATCTGTGGCCGGAAAGGCCTAAGCCGAAGAGTTATTTTGGCTTGTTGCAGCAATTCCTTGGGGCGGTGTCGCATATCAAGGCGATGAAGCGGTTGGCATGCATAGAAGGTGCACGGATGGCTCTCGCCCATGTGAAGACATACTGGGCGGAGATGAATGCCACCGCTGTTGCATCCCGGGGTTCGGACAAAAGCAGATTACCCGCCGAGCACTATTTTGAGGAAGTCCTGCAGGGCGCTCGTTTAATAGAGTCGCAGTGCTTGAAAGATGTCATGTTCAAATGACGTGTATGATTTGTGATATCACGTTTATAATGCAATAGCTTTTTATACTTGTGCGTTCAAGTATTGAACTATCTCCTGTGCGGCCGTATATGTATGTATAACCTGAAAGATGGCAGTCTTTGGCTTCAGCCCCCATGCACATGGTGCGGGGGTGTTTGCAAAAAGAAAAGCGCTTTTTTACACTTAATCCAACGTCTTGGTCCTTTTGAAGGAGGTGATAGCGTAGCAAACTAGGCAACTGGACTATAATGCTTTATCACCTTCACTTAGCCATAGGAGCTCGAAGGTGGGGCTACAATATAGCCCCTGGAGGCACCGCGCTCTCCGAACTCGGGGCGCGTATGTGCCTGACTGGGAAGCGGTCCTTTGTCAAAGCGGAGGAATTCTAAACATTCCAATAGTCGATCGAGTGGTTCACCAGTCTCTCGCTATATCATGACAGTCAGTTTTCGGCTTTCTCTACTGAGGTGCTCGCCCGGCCGAACTGGGGCACAATCGCAGTAGTTCTCCTGGTGCCGCGTTAGACGATGGAGCGGAACGTAAGGCAGCAAAACACAGGAGCCGGGCAAACCCAATATTTGACCAAAGACATGATTCGGAGCTGATGCATAAAAGGCCTAACTCGAGACGCCGAACACTCCCTGAGGTGTTCGGTCTTTATGATACCGGGCAGAACAATGCCCTAAGCCCCTAGTGTCCAGGTACAGGCGGGAACTTCTGACGCGGGCCTCCTCCTCGGTTATGGTAGAAAACCGGGGGATGTGTATCAACAAGAGACAGTAAGAAAGGTTTACGCAGGGTCTTAATCTGAAAAGAATCCATGCAACGGGTCCCTGCTGCACGTCTGCGCCTGTGTCTCCGTTGTGTTGTATCCTGGACGGGTGTAGCGCGTGCTTCATCTGTAAAAGAGAAGGACTTAGTTTGGAGAAAATATCGTGCAAAGGATGTATTTAAAATAAAGTATAATTTGGAAGATGAATAAAGTTGAGCTTCATTGGCTCTCATCGTTTATATGCGCAGCCCCTTGTAAAGGGGTATGCGGCTAGGAAGCCCCTTGTTTATTTACGCCGGACTCGTCTAACCGTGTCCGAGGTCTGAATGACCTGTTTTTAGGGGCTTTGACCTGCAAGGTCGGATTAGTGTGTGGCTGTCAAGGCGGCCTCACGTTCTCCGTGGTCGAGGAACACTCGGAGTTACTCTTTAATGAGATTATGCCGCGTGGACCGGGCATTTTAAGCGTAAGAGACGCGTAATGTGTTATTGCGTTAAAGCGGGCGAAAGCTTCGCGTCCCAGTAGTGCTTGAGGGCCACTGTGAAATGGGGCGATATGAAGAGTGAGCTTTTCGCGACGGAGGTTGTCGGATGAACCGAACACAACCTCTAGTGGTACAGAGCCTGTTCAATTGGCTTAAAGGCCTGGCATCACTCCTTTGAAGGAAGTGCTGCTACGGCGAATTTTGGTAGGGTCTATCCCCATTCTGCGGTCGGTGTCCTGGTATGGCAGGTGCCGCACTGTGCTTTCGTGTTATCACATGAAGTGAGTTCACTGTTTTGACTTCTAGTGGGAAAGTCTTCTGTTTTCCGGCGTGCTGCTTGTGGGGTTCGTCGTCATCTTCGCTTGGTGTGTCGAGCCCCTTGCGTTCGGTGTTAAGTCGGCCGGACTGCTTGAAGACCCAACAATCTCTGTGGGTATGGTTTGCAGGCTTCTCGGAGGTACTATGTATTTGACATAGCCTATCCAGAATTTTGTATAGGTTGGATAGCTCATCACTGTTGTCCTTGAGGGGCAGTGTTTTATTATGCGGCCGAGAGCTTTTGAATCCGGTGTTGACCGCCGTGCTATTTGGGCCATTTTCCATATTCCGGCGCTGATCTTTTCTGCGTCGTGATTTCCCATTTCCATCCCTGACTTCGGATGTACTCGGGTCGCTGGTACTGCATCTAGCCAGCCAGTTGTATTCCCCTGCGCAAAAGCGGGTCATGAGGCTTGTTAGTGCGGCCATTGTTCTTGGCTTTTCCTGGCTGAGGTGTCTGGCGAGCCATTCGTCTCGGACGTTGTGCTTAAAGGCTGCTAAGGCTTCGGCGTCCGGACAGTCGACTATTTGGTTCTTTTTGGTGAGGAACCTGTTCCAGAATTTGCGTGCTGACTCTCCAGGCTGTTGAGTTATGTGACTTAAATCGTCTGCATCCGAAGGGCGGACATAAGTCCCCTGAAAATTTGCTTGAAACGCATCCTCGAGCTCTTCCCAACTTCCAATGGTATTTTCTGGGAGGCTTTTGAGCCAATGCCGAGCTGGCCCTTTGAGCTTTAGGGGTAGGTATTTTATGGCATGGAGATCGTTTCCTCTGGCCATATGTATGTGTAGGATATAATCCTCAATCCAGACTCCGGGGTCTGTTGTTCCGTCATATGCCTCTATGTTTACGGGTTTAAATCCCGCTGGAAATTCATGATCCAGTACCTCGTCGGTGAAACATAGTGGGTGTGCGGCGCCCCTGTATTTGGGTGTGCCGTTGTCTTCAAACGCTCGGCGGGTTGTGTTGCTTCCTGGAGTCTTCTTTTTTAGCCCATAGATAGACCTGACTGGGTCGTCCTTTTTCCGAGGATCTTTATGTTGATCGTGTGCCGGCTTGTGTGCGGAGCCGCTTGCTGCTCTTAGCCTGTCATCTGGTCGTCTATCCGGCCAGGCGGCCTCTTTCTTTTTTGACTGCGGGGGCTCTAAGGCCTCCTTGTCGAATTTGGGCAACAACTTGCGCTTCGGGTAGCTCTTTGCCTGGCGACTAGCGTCATATTTATCTGCGGTATTGAGTACTTTGCTCCATCTCATTCTGAGTGCGTCCTCTGCTGTTTTGAGCTTCCGCTTTTTCTTCTTCAAACTTCTTGCAGTAGCGACGAGCCTTTTATGAAGGTTCTTATGCTCTGGTGATGTGTTCGGCGTGAGATCGTCTAGTCTCTTGTTTTCGTCGGGGATGGGTTGCTTGTCCAGTTCATCATATTCGGATGGTTGCTTGGTGGCATGTTCGCCGTCCACTGCTTCACCCTGCTCTAGGGCCGGGTCCGTATGGGTGCCGTTTTTATCGAGGTGGGACTTCGGGCGGCGCTTGCGTCGCCATTTTGGTTGTTTGTTGGGGGAGTTGTCCTTCGCCACGTCCCGTTGTTCCTCATTATCGCTTCCTTTTGGTGTATCCACCATGTATACATCGTGAGTTGGGGTGGCTTTCCAGTGCCCGATAGGTGCTGGTTCTTGGTCGTCTCCGGCATCGTCGTCCATACCGTCGATGTCTTCGGAGTCGAAGTCTAGCATGTCGGTTAGATCGTCGATAGTGGCTACTAAGTGGGTGGTGGGTGGGCGTTGAATTTCTTCGTCGTCCGCATCCCAGCCGTCCTGACCGCAGTCCGGCCAGGGCTCTCCTGATAACGAGAGATACTTTAGCGAACTCAAGATGTCGCCGAAAGGTGAGTGTTGAAAGATGTCCGCGGCGGTGAACTCCATGATCGGCGCCCAACCGGATTCGATTGGAGGGTGTGCGGGAGGCTCGGAGTCCGGCGAGGAGTCCGGCACCTCGGAGTCACGGGCTTCATGAGGGACAAGATCAGTGTTCGGCTCTATCGCCGTAGAGGTTGCAGCCCCCGGGGCGGTGTCTAGCCATCCGTCCTTGATATGCGCAGCCGGCTCCGAATTGAAGATCAGAGCGGACTCGAGTGCGGCCTCCAGGATACTGTCCGGCTGCAGAGCTAAATCATGCCCATCGTGACAGTGCGGCACGCTCGGCTGTGGCTCGAATCCATCAAGGATCAAGTCCCCGCGGATGTCAGCCGTGAAGTTCAAACTTCCAAATCTAACATGACGGCCAGGGCGTAGCTTTCGAACTGCTCCAGATGGCCAAGCGAATTGGCCCGCAGTGCGAAGCCGCCGAATACGAAGATCTGTCCGGGGAGGAAGGTCTCACCCTGGACTGCGCCGTTGTTGATGATCGAAGAAGCCATCGAGCCTATCGGTGATGACACAGAGGAACTCTCAATGAAAGCACTAATGTCGGTGTCAAAACTGGCGGATCTCGGGTAGGGGTCCCGGACTGTGCGTCTAGGCGGATGGTAACAGGAGACAAGGGACATGATGTTTTACCTAGGTTCGGGCCCTCTTGATGGAGGTAAAACCCTACGTCCTGCTTGATTAATATTGATGATGTGTGTTACAAGAGTAGATCTACCACGAGATCAAGGAGGCTAAACCCTAGAAGCTAGCCTATGGTATGATTGTTGTTCGTCCTACAGACTAAAGCCATCCGGTTTATATAGACACCGGAGAGGGCTAGGGTTACACAGAGTCGGTTACAATGGTAGGAGATCTACATATCCGTATTGCCAAGCTTGTCTTCCACGCCAAGGAAAGTCCCATCCGGACACGGTACGAAGTCTTCAATCTTGTATCTTCATAGTCTTGGAGTCCGGCCAATGATGATAGTTCGGCTATCCGGACACCCCCTAGTCCATGACTCCCTCACCTACCACTGAGCATGACCCGACCCTACATTTCAAACCGGCTGACGAGACTAAACTTGTTGACTTTGTTCCTGGCGATTCATCTAAGCAGTTTAGCATCAGCACAAATCTGGATCCGAAATAGGAAAGCGCGCTCATCGAGTTCATCCGTGAGAACCGGGACATCTTTGCATGGAAGCCTTCTGACATGCCAGGTGTACCGAGGGAACTCGCTGAGAACACTCTCAATATTGATCCCAAGTTTAAACAAGTCAAGAAGTTCCTTCGTCGTTTTAACGAGGAAAGACGCAAGGCAATTGGTGAAGAGGTAGCCCGGCTGTTGGCTGCTGGGTTTATCGTTGAAGTGTTCCACCCTGAGTGGTTGGCTAATCTGGTGCTTGTTCTTAAGAAAAACGGCACTTGGCGCATGTGTGTGGACTACACAGATTTGAACAAAGCTTGTTCGGTCGATCCTTTTGCTCTCCCGCATATTGATCAGATCATTGATGCAACGGCGGGTTGTGAGCGTTTGAGTTTCTTGGACGCTTATTCAGGCTATCATCAGATCAAAATGGCAGTTAAGTACCAGGAGAAGACCGCCTTCATAAATCCTTTTGGAGCCTTCTGTTATGTTTCTATGACCTTTGGGCTCAAGAGTGCCCAGGCGACTTATCAGTGCTGTGTGCAGAATTGTCTTCACACTCAGATTGGGCGAAATGTTCATGCCTATGTTGATGACATTGTAGTCAAGTCCAGGAAGAAGGAGACATTGATAGATGATCTCAAGGAGACCTTTGACAATCTGCGGGTCTACAAGATGATGCTCAATCCGAACAAATGTGTCTTCGGTGTTCCGGCAGGCAAGCTTCTAGGCTTTCTGGTGTCCAACAGAGGGGTTGAGGCTAATTCGGAGAAGATCAAAGCGATTACATATTTGGCTAAACCGGCGTGCATCAATGATGTTCAATGGTTTAGCAGGTCGGATTGCAGCACTAAGCCGGTTTATCAGCCGTTTGGGAGAGAAGGCGATCCCGCTGTATTAGATGTTGAAGAAAACAAACACCTTTGTCTGGAGTGATGCGGCTAATGCGGCGTTTGAAGACTTGAAACGACAGTTGGCTGAACCGCTAGTCCTTGCTGCTCCAGTTGACAGGGAGCCCTTATTGTTGTACGTGGCTGCTAATGCCCGTGCTGTCAGTGTGGCAATTGTGGTGGAGCGCAAGGAGGCTGGTAAGGAGTACCCGGTTCAACGGCCGGTTTACTATATCAGTGAGGTGTTTATTGAGTCAAAGCAGCGATATCCTCATTGGCAGAAACTTGTATATGGGGTTTTTGTGGCAAGCCGGAAGCTCAAGCAATATTTCTAAGGCCATCCCATTACAGTGGTCAGTTCAGCTCCATTGGGTGATATAATTCAGAATAGGGAGGCAACTGGCCGGGTTGCAAAATGGGCAATTGAACTTGGTCCACATGGTCTGAAGTATGTGCCTCGAACAGTTATAAAGTCTCAGGCACTTGTGGACTTCATCAACGATTGGGCTGAGTTGCAGGCGCCAGAGGACAAACCGGATAATACATACTGGACTATTCACTTTGATGGGTCCAGGCAATTGGAGGGCTCGGGGGCTGGCGTTGTTCTTACTTCCCCACGAGGTGATAAGATTTGTTAGGTCCTCCGTTTAATGTTCCCCTGTACTAACAATGCAGCTGAGTACGAGGCTCTGCTCCATGGGCTCCGCGTGGCCAAGGAGATGAACTTAAGCCGGGTGCGATGCTTTGGAGACTCTGATCTGGTGGCTCAGCAAGTTTCTGGTACTTGGGATTCTAAGGATCCACTCATGGCGGCTTACAGACGTGAGGTGGATATTGTGGCAGGTTACTTCCAAGGGTATCAGGTTGAGCATATCGACCGGCGCAAAAACGAAGCAACAGACGCTTTAAGCCGGCTTGGATCTCAGTGTAAACCGGTACCTCCCAATACCTTTCTAGATATCTTGCATAACCCGTCTGTTAAGTTGCCTACAGAGGAGGATTTGGCTATTCCTGATCCGGAGGCTCAATTAGTGGCCGCTTTACACGTTGTGCCGGATTGGACAGTTCCGTATCTGGCGTATATGAACCGGGGTGAGTTACCAGATGATGAAGTCCTGGCTTGCCAGATAGTTCGGCGGTCCAAGTCCATGGTTATTCACAATGGCGAGTTACACCGCTGTAGCATTTCAGGCGTATTTCAGCGTTGTGTTTCCCCGAAAGAAGGCCAAGAGATCCTACGGGAAATTCATGAAGGGGATTGTGGTCATCATGCCGGTTCAAAGTCCTTGGTTGCAAAAGCTTTCCGTCATGGGTTCTACTGGTTGACAGCTCATGCTGATGCGGAGGATTTGGTAAAGCGATGTGATGCTTGTCAAAAGTTTTCATGCAGGGCTCATGTTCCGGCTCAAGAATTAAGGATGATTCACATCACTTGGCCGTTTGCCACCTGGGGGCTTGACATGGTGGGACCCTTTAAACGCTCCAGGGATAAGAAGACCCACCTGCTGGTGGCGGTTGACAAGTTTACCAAGTGGGTTGAAGCGGAGCCTGTCAGCAAGTGCAATGCGGCTACGGCGGTTCAATTTCTCAAAAAGATTATCTTCCGCTTTGGCTTTCCACACAACATCATCACGGATAATGGCACAAACCTCTCTAAAGGTGAGATGGAAGATTTTTGTCAGAGAAAACACATCCGGCTTGACTTAGCATTTGTGGCGCACCCCCAGACCAATGGTCAAGCAGAGAGAGCTAATCAAGAAATCTTGAAGGGTATTAAACCCCGGCTTATTGTTCCTTTAAAGCGGACGCCGGGTTGTTGGGTGGAAGAATTACCTTCTGTGTTATGGAGCATCAACACCACTCCCAACAGATCGACGGGTTACACGACTTTTTTCATGGTGTACGGGGCAGAGGCGGTCCTACCAAGTGATATTCGTCACGATTCGCCCCGGGGTTGCTAATTATGTTGAAGGGGACAATGAGCAAGCACGCCAGGAGGCGTTGGACCTGTTAGATGAAAAACGAGATATGGCTTTTGTCACATCCCTAGTTCTGGTATGCTCAAGGCTAGCTAGTCATGTGTGCATCATGTTTAAATTCCATTTCAATTTGAAATGAGGATTTTGGAAACCCTCAGAATCATCTCTGAAAATGACCCAAATAAAAATTGCTCCAAAGAGTTCCAAGAAAATGTTCATGTTGCTCTCTAAAAATATTGGACAGAGATAAAAATCAAACCAATATTTTTAAGAGCCCATAAGTATTTATTTTGGGCATTTGGAATTAATGCATAAATATTTGCATTGCATATATATTTGTTATATATATAATATATGTCCAAAAATTATGCCATTTGTTGAGGAGCTCTGGAATAATACCACTAGTTCCTAAAAAAATTGGTATAAGTAAATAAAATGATTTAGCATTTTTATTAAATCAAAACAAATGTCAAAAAAATAGAAAAGAAAACAAAATGGGAAAAAAGGGAACTTACCTGCGGCCAGCTCCTGTGCTGGCCCAGCACTGTGCGGCCTGGCCGGCCCAGTTGGCCAGCCCAGCCCACCTGTCCCCCCTCCCCTGTCGTCTTCCTCCTCTTGCCAGTAGGCAGAGGGGAAGCGGTGCCCGACGCTGTGCGCGCCGGCACGCAGCTGCCTGCCTGGCGTCCTCCTCGTCGCCCTGGAACGTCTAGACGATGCCACGCACCTCCCCGGACCCTTTCACTCTCCCCCGGTCCTCTCCTCTCCTCTCCCTCGCCTTCTCTCTCGCGTCCGAACGCACCGGCCGCCGCCGACGAGCACCACCGCGTCCACCGGCCACCCCTCGCCCTGTCGCTGCGCCCAGAAGCTTCGCCACATCGCCGGCTACCTCTCCGTCAAGCCACGCGCCTCGGGAGGCCCTAGAGAGCCGCCTCGCCGCTGTCTTCATCTCCGGTCGCTGGAGATCGTCTTCACCGCCCCACCGTCTTCAGCGCGTCCCCGAGCTCGTCGACAAGCCCGTCGAGTCCGCCGTGAGCATCTCCCTGTCTCCCCTCTCTTCTCCCCTCGTTCCCGCGTCGTAGCCGTCATTTCCACCATGGCCGAAGCCATCACCGCCGCAGCTCCTCGCCGTCGTGGCCATAGCCGCGCGCGCTCACAACGGAGCACCTCACCGTGCTCAGGAAGCTCCCAGGAGCCTAACGCACACACCCACTCGCTCTCTCATGCACCGTAGCGCCGAACCCAACCCCGACCGAGCTTTGGCCGCCGCCGAGCTCGTCGCCGGCGCCACTCCGGCCACTCCCCGGCCGAGCCACCACCACGGTTGGATCCGGACGAGCATGCGCATCCCGTAGCTCTGCTTCGCGCGCCAAACGGAGCCCTGTGGGCGATTTCTGCGGTGGCCCGCCGTCTCGGGCCTTGCCGACGGCTTAACGCCGGTGAGGTTTGACCCTTTGACCTCGCCGGCCCGTCAGGTGGGCCCCGTGGGTCAGGTGATTAGCTTAAGGCTAATCACCATCTAACTAACCCGACACTGACAGTGGGCCCCCGCGCCCTAATATTTTAATTAGATTAGTATAAAACCCCCAATTAACCCTTAGACACTGACGTGTGGACCCCACACGTCAGGTTTGACCTGGTCAGCACCGTTGACCTGCTGACGCAGGCATGACGTCATGCTGACGCAGTTATTCATTTCTGGATTTAATTTAATCAGGAAATTCTAGAAAATTAGCAAAACTTCAATAAATCATAGAAATTCAACCGTAGCTCAGATTGAGGTAATTTATATATGAAAAATTATCAGAAAAATGCAATCTTTCCATCTATACTAGTTTCATGCATGACAAACCAACTTATACCTACTGTATAAGTGAAAACATGTAAATGGCATGTATAAGAGCTTAATTTGGAGTTGCATTTGAACTCTTGGTTCAAATGAACTTCAACCAAATGATTGCTAGATGCATTAGCACAAACCACATCACATCTTCATGCCATGTGCATGCATCATATTGTTGCATATGCTTGTGTTTTGATTGTCGACACCGTTCCTTCTCGATAGGTCCTGCTCTGGAGAGTGTTCCAGAGTACCTGTCTGAGGAGCAGTGCCTTCCTGGTTGATCTGCCAGGCAAGCAAACCACCTTGTTCATTCCGATACAATCCTACTCTCTAGCTCCTGCTCTCAGTTATTGCATTAGGACAACAACGATTCATCTGCTACTTTGTGTTGCGGTAGTTGAACCCATTCCTCTGCATGACCTGTCATTGCCACAGTAAATAGTTGAAACCCACTAGCATGTGTAGGAGTTGATTGAAGCCATTGTTGTGTTCTTACCATGCCATGCCTGCTATTGATTAGAGTGTGTCAGGTCTGATTCATTGGGAATGAATTGGAGTGCAGTGCTCTATGTTCTGATGCTGAGAGTGAAGTGTGTGAACACGATTTGGTAAAGGTAGCGGTGAGAGGCCATGTAGGAGTACATGGTGGGTTGTCTCACTGGAACCGTCCTTAAGCACTGAGTTCTATGTATGTTGTCCAATGACTCGATACTACCACACATTGGGTTCCGGTAACTCGACCCCTCTCGACTTATTAACCCACTTGATCTCTGTCCAGGAGTCGCAACTAGTTTCTGGTGTTTGTAGGTAGTGCTATTTTTCTACCAAGTGGCACCCGACGGGGTGGGCTTGGGACAGACTAGGCACACGTGGACTGGTGTACCGAGTGGCACCTGGATGGTGGGCTCGGGAACCCTGCACACATCGTTTGGGGCCGTGAGCGAAACCCCGGCCGGATCTCCTTGCGGATGGAACCCGAATAGGCGATAAACCTGGACTAGAGTCTTGTGTGGTTAGTCATGTCGTGGCCGACACCCTCGCCAGGCTTCCGCTTGAAGGATGCCGAGTTACATGACGTGTACATGGCGGTAAGTGGCGAGAGCGTGTGTGAAGAAGTACACCCCTGCAGGGTTAACATGATCTATTCAAATAGCCGGGTCCGCGGTTATGGACTTCTTGGATGCTTACATGGTACATAGACAACTTGAAGTGGATACTCTAAAATGCTCAAGACAAGTGTGAGTGCTATGGATGGCCTTCTCGTAGGGAGACGAGGATGAATCCATAGTAGTGTATTGTGTGGTGATTAGTGGACTCGTGTGCGCCATATCACCTCAAGAAGTTTCTCGTAGTCGTAGAATAGGATAGCCATTGAGTCAAAGCTGGCTTGCTGCAACTAAACCGCACATTACCCTCATGATACAAATGCATGTATGATAGGATCTGATGTAAGTCTTGCTGAGTACCTTTGTACTCATGTTGCTTTATTTATGTTTTTGCAGCGGAAACTTCGGTCTTACTAGTGTTCTTGTGGACTTCGACAAGTAGCTTGTACCTCAGCTATGATCTTGATCGGATGTTGTAGATAGTCAGGCTCTTCAGCCTTTTTCATTTGTAGATGTCTGTACTTAGACATGTAATACTTCCGCTTGTTGCTTGTTTGCTCTGAATGTTGGGTCATGTGACCCCTATTTGTAATAAATGCTATGATGGCTCTTCCGAGCCTTTATCTATGTGAGTTGTTGAGTTATGTTGTGATGCCATGTTGTACTCGATCTTCATGGAGTACTTAGATAAGTTCGTCGTGGTTTACCTTGATGATATCCTTATTTACTCGAAGAACGAGGAAGAGCATGCCGAACATCTTAGACTTGTGTTAGAAAAACTCATAGAGCACCGCCTTTATGCCAAGTTCTCCAAGAGTGAATTTTGGTTGCCAGAAGTGACCTACTTAGGCCACGTAATCTCCGGTAAGGGCATTGCTGTCAATCCTGAGAGAGTTAAGGCCGTTCTTGATTGGACTCCACCTGAAACCGTCAAACAAGTTAGGAGTTTCCTTGGTCTAGCCAGCTATTGTCGCCACTTTGTTGAAAACTTCTCCAAAGTAGCCAAACCCCTCACGGAACTTCTCAAGAAAGATAAAAAGTTTGAGTGGTACCCACAGTGTGAGTACAGTTTTCAGGAACTAAAAAGACGCCTGACTTCTGCTCCCATACTTGTGCCACCGGATTTCACTAAAGACTTTGTTATCTACTGCGATGCCTCACGACAGGGACTAGGTTGCATTCTTATGCAGGATCGTCATGTGATTGCCTATGCATCTCGACAGTTGCATCCACATGAGGAGAATTATCCTACACATGACCTAGAGCTTGCAGCCGTAGTCTATGCACTCAAGACCTGGCGACATTACCTTCTTTGTAAACGTTGCGAGATCTACACCGATCACCGGAGTCTCAAGTATATCTTCACCCAACCAGATTTGAACCTTAGGCAAAGACGTTGGTTGGAGGTGATCTCAGATTATGATCTAGGGATTACTTACACTCCAGGCAAAGCCAATGTCATGGCCGATGCGCTAAGTCGTAAATCCTATTGCAACAATCTCATGTTGCAGCAGGGCCAACCACTTCTCCATGAGGATTTCTGTAAGCTTAACCTTCACATTGCTCCTCACGGCTTCCTTTCTACCTTGGTGGCGAAACCTACTCTTCTGGATCATATCATAGAAGCCCAGAAGCATGATACGGGGATTACCCGGATCAAGAGAAACATTGCCAAAGGTGTTGCTGGAAGTTTCTCTATAGATAATCGAGGTGTTGTTTTCTTTGGGAACCGCTTGGTGGTCCCCAAGAAGCAACATCTTCGACAATTGATTCTTAAGGAGGCGCATGAATCTCCTCTCACGATTCATCCCGGTAGTACTAAAATGTATCAGGACCTACAACAGAGGTTCTGGTGGACTAGGATGAAGAGAGAAATCGCTTAGTTTATTGCTAACTGTGACGTTTGTCGTTGCGTTAAGGCAGAGCATCAGAGACCTGCTGGCACCCTTCAGCCTTTAGCTATTCCTGAGTGGAAATGGGATAAAGTTGGTATGGATTTCATCACCGGCTTTCCCAGAACCAAGAAAGGGAATAACGCCATCTTCGTAGTCGTTGATCGTCTTTCCAAAGTGGCTCACTTCCTTCCTGTTCGAGAGAGTATCACTGCTAGTCAGCTCGCTGACTTATACGTTTCTCGGGTAGTGTCACTTCATGGTGTTCCACTAGAGATCAATTCAGACCGTGGTAGTCTTTTCACTTCTCATTTCTGGGATAGTTTCCAGAATGCCATGGGAACCCATCTTTCCTTCAGTACCGCTTTCCACCCTCAGTCGAGTGGTCAGGTGGAAAGGGTCAACCAAATTCTTGAAGACATGCTTAGAGCTTGCGTTATCTCATTTGGTATGGATTGGGAGAAATGTCTTCCTTTCGCTGAGTTTGCTTATAACAATAGCTATCAATCCAGTCTCAAGAAAGCTCCTTTTGAGGTTCTCTATGGACGAAGATGTCGAACACCTTTGAACTGGTCAGAAACCGGTGAAAGACAATTCTTTGGACCGGACATGATCCAGGAGGCAGAAGAGCAAGTTCGCATCATTCGTGAGAATTTGAAAACGGCCCAGTCTCGTCAAAAGAGTCAGTATGACCGCCATCATAAGGATATGACTTATGAAGTTGGCGACAAAGCTTACCTTCGGGTTACTCCTTTGAAGGGTACCCATCGTTTCGGTATCAAGGGAAAATTGGCTCCTTGTTACATTGGTCCTTTTCGCATTCTCGCTAAACGAGGAGAGGTTGCCTACCAGTTGGAACTACCCCCACATCTTTCCAGAGTGCATGATGTCTTCCACGTCTCCCAACTCAGGCGTTGCTTCTCGGATCCTATCCGTGGAGTGGACCACGAAATGCTTGATCTCCAAGATAACCTCACATACCGAGAGTATCCGGTTCGCATTCTTGATCAAGCAGAGCGTGTTACTCGATGTCATAACATCAAGTTTCTCAAGGTTCAGTGGTCTCATCATTCCGAGAGAGAAACTACTTGGGAGCGAGAAGATCGTCTTCGACTGGAGTACCCCACTTTCTTTCCATTGACCCCTGAATCTCGGGACGAGATTCTTTCAAGTGGGGGCGAGTTGTCACATCCCTAGTTCTGGTATGCTCAAGGCTAGCTAGTCATGTGTGCATCATGTTTAAATTCCATTTAAATTTGAAATGAGGATTTGTGAAACCCTCAGAATCATCTCTGAAAATGACCCAAATAAAAATTGCTCCAAAGAGTTCCAAGAAAATGTTCATGTTGCTCTTTAAAAATATTGGACAGAGATAAAAATCAAACCAATATTTTTAAGAGCCCATAAGTATTTATTTTGGGCATTTGGAATTAATGCATAAATATTTGCATTGGATATATATTTGTTATATATATAATATATGTCCAAAAATTATGTCATTTGTTGAGGAGCTCTGGAATAATACCACTAGTTCCTAAAAAAATTGGTACAAGTAAATAAAATGATTTAGCATTTTTATTAAATCAAAACAAATGTCAGAAAAATAGAAAAGAAAAGAAAATGGGAAAAAAAAGGGAACTTACCTGCGGCCAGCTCCTGTGATGACCCAGCACTGTGCGGCCTGGCCGGCCCAGTTGGCCAGCCCAGCCCACCTGTCCCCCCTCCCCTGTCGTCTTCCTCCTCTTGCCAGTAGGAAGAGGGGAAGCGGTGCCCGACGCTGTGCGCGCCGGCACGCAGCTGCCTGCCTAGCGTCCTCCTCGTCGCCCTGGAACGTCTAGACG
>NC_057810.1:525632939-525655078 GCF_018294505.1 Triticum aestivum | reverse complement strand
CTTCTCTCTCGCGTCCGAATGCGCCGGCCGCCGCCGACGAGCACCACCGCGTCCACCGGCCACCCCTCGCCCTGTCGCTGCGCCCAGAAGCTTCGCCACATTGCCGGCTACCTCCCCGTCAAGCCACGCGCCTCGGGAGGCCCTGGAGAGCCGCCTCGCCGCCGTCTTCATCTCCGGTCGCCGGAGATCGTCTTCGCCGCCCCACCGTCTTTAGCGCGTCCCCGAGCTCGCCGACAAGCCCGTCGAGTCCGCCGTGAGCATCTCCCCGTTTCCCCTCTCTTCTCCCCCTTGTTCCCGCGTCGTAGCCGTTGTTTCCACCATGGCCGAAGCCATCGCCACCGCAGCTCCTCGCCGTCGTGGCCACAGCCGCGCGCGCTCACAACGGAGCGCCTCACCGTGCTCAGGAAGCTCCCAGGAGCCTAACGCACACACCCACTCGCCCTCTCGTGCACCGTAGCGCCGAACCCAACCCCGACCGAGCTTCGGCCGTCGCCGAGCTCGTCGCCGGCGCCACTCCGGCCACTCCCCGGTCGAGCCACCACCATGGTTGGATGCGGACGAGCGTCCGCATCCCGTAGTTGTGCTACGCGCGCCAAACGGAGCCATGTGGGCGATTTCCGCGGTGCCCCGCCGTCTCGGGCCTTGCCGGCGGCTTAACGCCGGTGAGGTTTGACCCTTTGTCCTCGCCGGCCCGTCAGGTGGGCCTCGTGGGTCAGGTGATTAGCTTAAGGCTAATCACCATCTAACTAACCCGACACTGACAGTGGGCCCCCGCACCCTAATATTTTAATTAGATTAGTATAAAAACCCCGATTAACCCTTAGACACTGACGTGTGGACCCCACACGTTAGGTTTGACCTGGTAGCACCGTTGACCTGCTGACGCAGGCATGATGTCATGCTGACGCAGTTATTCATTTCTGGATTTAATTTAATCAGGAAATTCCAGAAAATTAGCAAAACTTCAATAAATCATAGAAATTCAACCGTAGCTCAGATTGAGATAATTTATATATGAAAAATTATCAGAAAAATGCAATCTTTCCATCTGTACTAGTTTCATGCATGACAAACCAACTTATACCTACTGTATAAGTGAAAACATGTAAATGGCATTTATAAGAGCTTAATTTGGAGTTGCATTTGAACTCTTGGTTCAAATGAACTTCAACCAAATGATTGCTAGATGCATTAGCACAAACCACATCACATCTTCATGCCATGTTCATGCATCATATTGTTGCATATGCTTGTGTTTTGGTTGTCGACACCGTTCCTTCTCGATAGGTCCTGCTCCGGAGAGTGTTCCAGAGTACCTGTCTGAGGAACAGTGCCTTCCTTGTTGATCTGCCAGGCAAGCAAACCCCCTTGTTCATTCCGATACAATCCTACTCTCTCGCTCCTGCTCTCAGTTACTGCATTAGGACAACAACGATTCATCTGCTACTTTGTGTTGCGGTAGTTGAACCCATTCCTCTGCATGACCTGTCATTGCCACAGTAAATAGTTGAAACCCACTAGCATGTGTAGGAGTTGATTGAAGCCATTGTTGTGTTCCTACCATGCCATGCCTGCTATTTCTTAGAGTGTGTCAGGTCTGATTCATTGGGAATGAATTGGAGTGCAGTGCTCTATGTTCTGATGCTGAGAGTGAAGTGTGTGAACACGATTTGGTAAAGGTAGCGGTGAGAGGCCATGTAGGAGTACATGGTGGGTTGTCTCACTGGAACCGTCCTTAAGCACTGAGTTCTATGTATGTTGTCCAATGACTCAATACTACCACACATTGGGTTCCGGTTACTCGACCCCTCTCAACTTATTAACCCACTTGATCTCTGTCCAGGAGTCGCAACTAGTTTCTGGTGTTTGTAGGTAGTGCTATTTTTCTACCAAGTGGCACCCGACGGGGTGGGCTTGGGACAGACTAGGCACACGTGGCCTGGTGTACCGAGTGGCACCCGGATGGTGGGCTCGGGAACCCTGCACACATCATTTGGGGACGTGAGCGAAACCCCGGCCGGATCTCCTTGCGGATGGAACCCGAATAGGCGATAAACCTAGACTAGAGTCTTGTGTGGTTAGTCAGGTCGTGGCCGACACCCTCGCCAGGCTTCCACTTGAAGGTTGCCGAGTTACATGACGTGTACATGGCGGTAAGTGGCGAGAGCGTGTGTGAAGAAGTACACCCCTGCAGGGTTAACATGATCTATTCGAATAGCCGGGTCCGCGGTTATGGACTTCTTGGATGCTTACATGGTACATAGACAACTTGAAGTGGATACTCTAAAATGCTCAAGACAAGTGTGAGTGCTATGTATGGCCTTCTCGTAGGGAGACGAGGATGAATCCATAGTAGTGTATTGTGTGGTGATTAGTGGACTCATGTGCGCCATATCACCTCAAGAAGTTTCTCGTAGTCGTAGAACAGGATAGCCACTGAGTCAAAGCTGGCTTGCTGCAACTAAACCCCACATTACCCTCTTGATACAAATGCATGTATGATAGGATCTGATGTAAGTCTTGCTGAGTACCTTTGTACTCATGTTGCTTTATTTATGTTTTTGCAGCGGAGACTTCGGTCTTACTAGTGTTCTTGTGGACTTCGACAAGTAGCTTGTACCTCAGCTACGATCTTGATCGGATGTTGTAGATAGTCAGGCTCTTCAGTCTTTTTCATTTGTAGATGTCTGTACTCAGACATGTAATACTTCCACTTGTTGCTTGTTTTCTCTGAATGTTGGGTCATGTGACCCCTGTTTGTAATAAATGCTATGATGGCTCTTCCGAGCCTTTATCTATGTGAGTTGTTGAGTTATGCTGTGATGCCATGTTGTACAGCACATACTTGCATGTTATGCGTACGTGTAATGTGTATTGCTATGTGTGGGATCTGACTATCTAGTTGTTTATCCTTAGTAGCCTCTCTTACCGGGAAATGTCTCCTAGTGCTTCCACTGAGCCCTGGTAGCTTGCTACTGCTCCGGAACACTTAGGCTGGCCGGCATGTGTCCTTCTTCGTTCCTGTGTCTGTCCCTTCGGGGAAATGTCACGCGGGGTCTACCGGAGTCCTGTTAGCCTGCTGCAGCCTGGTTTACCGGAGTCCTGCTAGCCCAGCTGCTACAGCCCGGATTCACTCGCTGATGACCGACACGTTCGATGTTGGGTCATGTATGCCTGTCCCTGTAAGTTAGTGCCACTTTGGGTTCACGACTAGCCATGTCAGCCCGGGTTCTTTGTCATATGGATGCTAGCGACACTATCATATACGTGTGCCAAAAGGCGCAAACGGTCTCGGGCATGGTAAGGCGACACCCGTGGGAATACCGTGCATGAGGCCGCAAAGTGATATGAGGTGTTACATGCTAGATCGGTGTGGCATAGAATCGGGGTCCTGACAGCTTTAGCCCGTTCGGCGGTTTGCCAGCAAGACCTGCGGTGTTATCATAGCCGTTGGGTTAGGACAAGAACCTTTCAAGAAGGCGATTTGGTGCTCGGGCTCATCCAGGATGAGACTGACATGCACAAGTTATCCCCACCTTGGGAAGGACCCTTTGTGATCAGCAAAAATCTGCACAACGGATCATACTACCTCATTGACGTTCAAGACAACTCACGTACTTCTGAGGAGGAGACCTGGCGGCCATGGACATAGCTCTCCTACGGCCTTACTATACTTGAGCCATAGGCTTTTCTTATGTACATATTTCGACAATGTATATATTATGATCAATACAATAAACCAGCATCCTTGTTATAAGCAGGGCCTCTGCTGTTTTTTCTCAAATATCCTTTGAGTTGCATGGGGGCTCAGCTGACAAAGCGGAGTACTACCTATCAAACCGGCTATCATGCCACAATACAGCTCGGGAGCTTCACACCCAAAGGGCCAAAGAGAGTCTGGATGATATGCACAGCTCAAACATAGGCACCTAATGAGCACAGCTCATCGTGTTACTTGGGGGCTCCTTGTGTCAAATACCAAGGAGTTTGAAAGGACCCTTGTAGTTGGGTATCGACCCACGGCTTGGAAGCCTGGTATATTTACCTAAAACCCCGGGTTAACCTGCCTTCATCAAGTAAGCCACTCCTATCCAGGTAATCCTGGCACGACCCTCCGAACGTTTGACAGTTACTCTCATTAAGACCCTGAACTTGTCAAAGTTAAAACGGTGATTGGTTAGTTGGAGGCCCATCTAAAAAGGCTTTGTCAAATGGTTTAACTCAGCGGCCTAGCAGCCCATGAAAAGCCTCGAATTTGGGCCTGGTAGCCCTTGAAAAGCCTCGACTACACGGTTTTATTTTCACTTGTCACTATTTTTCTTTTGATGATTTTTGTGTTAAACCGGCATCTTCGATCCGGTTTGGCTTTTCAGTCATCATATTAACCCGGTGTTTGTTAACCCGGCTTGGATCTCAACTAAAAGTTAATGAACCTTATTATTAAACCGGAGTTTATTAACCCGGCCTGGTTTTGACTACTTGTCGCCAGTTTTGATCATTTGGTGTTCATTGTAACCCGACATGACTTCTTATACACCATCAGTACAAGGTGAAGTTGTACAAAAATTCAAGATTTGGGTCTTCACCCTTATTACAGTCAAAGTTGGTAAACCAACTAACATGATATCACATCATAGGTATGAGTTATTTCATATTTCGTAAAGTTTGGTTATCAATCAGGCTTTACCTTGGGCATTATGACCCGTCCGACGGTAAACCGCCAGGACAATTCTTTTTATGCAGACATAGGGATTGCATCTTATGATATATGAGTCAACATTGAAATTTTCGTGACGGAACACATAAAGTATTTCCCACTGCACGATGGCAGTAGATCAAAGTATTTTTTGCTACCCTATTACAAGGCGCTTAAACAGCCCAAAATATGGAATTGTCTTAAACTGGACAGTTTGGTGCAAAATCAACCGGATTGCCGGATCAAGCATCATTGCCATGTTGACGTGAAGTAGATGGATCATCTGGTGTCGGTTCAACCTCCTCATCCCCATCCAGTGGTTGGAAGTCAGCGGTGGTCCAGTCAATCCGGGTTAAGGCCTGAAAGACAGCCTCTTCACTTATAAGATCAGTTGAATCAATGTCAGGGGCATAAGTGTGCTTACGGATTGGCAGAATAAGATTTTGCACTTCCGGAATGACAGCCTCAACCTGTTTGTTGTCAGCATCATAGAAGGACCGGTGAACATCATAGAAGGAAGATGTTCACAGGATTTTCCTAAGTACTGAAGATTGACATGAATAAATTCAAATCACTCTCGGGCCTAATGTTGGGGATATAACTATTGAGTATAAACCGCCCAGGAGGGGCCGGTTTACACTCAATCGTATTGAAGCCCACGAAGATTAGAAGATGGCACTTTACTATGAAACTTAGAGGCCCGGAGCCCAAAGGCGGATTAGGGCCCATATTGGTAAACCGCCATAGTCATGTAACTTGTGTTGTAAGATAAGGAAGGGAAAGACCGAGCCGAACACTTGTATGAGTCGGCCTTGGGACTCTATAGACCGGCCGGGCGTCAACCCGTGTATATAAGGGGACGACCCGGCGGCGCTTCAGGGACAAGAAACACAACTCGATAGCCAGGCATAGCTTGTTTAGCTCCCTGGTTAGCGAGACCCCAATAATCCCATCACAACTAGACGTAGGCCTTTACCTTCATCGAAGGGGCCGAACTAGTATAAAGTCCCTCGTGTCCTTTGTCTGGTTTAACCCCTTTAAGCTAACCAGTCGCGATGGCTCCACGACTAAGTCCTTACACGAGGACATCTGACGTGATATTTCCACGACACCGACCACTCGGGGTGAAACACTTCCATTATGAAGTCGGCTGCAAAGAGCTTGGCGACCTCTTCACCAATGGTTCTTCTCTTCTCTTCGGAAAATCGACAGAGGGGTTGACGGACAGGCTTGGCGTCCTTGCGGGCGTGGAGTTTGTGCTCGGCGTACTTCCTCGGGATACCCGGCATGTCTTTGGTGGTCCATGCGAAGATATCCCGATTCTCACGGAGGAAGTCGACGAGCTCGCCTTCCTATTTGCTATCGAGGCGGGCGCCTACGACAACGTACTTGCTGCAGCTGGGGTCTTCTGGGTTCAGCTTCACTTTCTTGGTTTCCTTGGAGGGCTTGAAGGCAGCCTCATCGGTCGGGTCCAGGGTCGGGATCGACGTAGCGGAGGCCTCGCCGGCCAGGGCGACGATCCAGTCGAACTGGCGCCGCTCCTCGGCAATGACCAGCGACTCGGACAGCTTGGCACCGTCTCGGGTGCACTCCAGAGACTTGTGGTAGTCGCCGGTGATGGTAATGAGGCCCTTGTGACCCGGCATCTTCATCTTTAGGTACACGTAGTGGGGAACCGCCATGAATTTGGCGAGCACGGGCCGGCCCAGCAGTGCATGATACGTGCTAGACAGGTCCACCACCTCGAACCAGATCGGTTCGCGTCGGAAGTGGCTGCTGTCGCCGAACAGGACATCGAGCCAGACCCGGCCAATGGGTGAACACGACAGGCCGGGTACGATGTCGTGGAAGACTGTCCGAGATGGCTCCAGGTCCTCGGCCTTGAGGCCGAGCTTGGTCATCGTGTCGCGATAGAGGATGTTGATGCTGCTGCTGCCGTCGATGAGGACTCGGGAGAACTTGCAGGTGCGCCGCGCGACGATGGTAGGGTTGAGGACGAGGGCGTACCCACCCGGGCTCGGCATGACTGCCGGGTGATCCTCCCGGGTCCAGGTGATCGGGCGATCCGACCAATGCAAGAAGTCCGTCTTGGCCGGGAGGACGGTGTTCACCTCCTGCCGGAGGAGGCGCTCATTGCGCTTGTCATCGACGAGGCTGGTGAAGATGATGTAGGCCGCGTTCTGGTCCAGGTAGGCGTCGTTACGCATCGCGCCGCCAGTGGGAGGGGGTGGTGGGGGCGGGGGCGGCTGCCCCGTGCCCGGAGCCTGAGCCGGAGCCGGAGGAGGCGGAACATCGCCCCTCATGATGCGCTTCGTGATGGCGCACTGTCGAAGCGTGTGCGTGGAGGGTCTTGCGCCGCTGTGGTGCTTGCATGGGGCGTCGAGCATCTCTTCAAAACTCATGGCGGGTTGCCATGCCATCTTGCTGGTCTGCCGGTGCTTCGCTGCCGGGTCCGCCGCGGGCTCGGCGGCTGCGACGAGCCGGTTGTCGTGACGTTGCGCCGGCTGGTCGGCCTTGCGCTTGTTGTTCTGGTGATGCTGCTGTCGGCTGCTTTCGCCGGCCGGCTTCGATGGAGGGACCGGCTTCGCCTTGCCGGCCTCATCCAGTGCCACCTGAATCTTCATGGCGGAGTCGGCGTTGGCGTACTTGTCCGCCGTCACCATGAGCGCGGCCATGGTGGCCGTCTCGGAGCGTAGAAGCTTGTGCTTGAGGAGGGTGCCGTCTCGGCACTCGCTGACGAAGTATTGGATCGCCTGGACTTCATGAACGCCCTCGCAGCTGTTCTGGAGCTCGGTCCAGCGTGCGAGGTACTCGCGGCCGGTCTCCATCGGCCCCTGCACGCACATGGCGAGCTGGCTGGGTTGACCGGGCCGCTTGTACGTCCCCGTGAAGTTGCGGACAAATGCTTCCTCGAAATCGACCCATGCGTTGATGCTGCCCATCGGTAGGCTGTTCAACCATGTGCGAGCCGATCCTTGGAGCATAAGCGGTGCGTAGCACACGGTGAGACGATGATTGGCACCGGTGATGCCAATGGCCGTGGTGTAGCCGGTGAGCCAGTCTTCTGGCTTCACGGTCCCATTGTACTTGGGGTGTCACGGGGAAGCACGAACCCCTTGGGGAAGGGCTCCTCCCGGATGCGTGGGCCGACGCACGCGGCCCGATAGCACCGCTCTCCTCCACCTCCAGGGAGTGAGCAAGCTGATCGAGGCGGTGGCGTGCGTCGGCATCGTCGATGGCGCGCGGGCCGAGTCGACTGGCGGCCAGGCCCCAAGGGGCCGGGTTGGCTGGAGCCGGACGCCGGCCGTGCTGGCCGGGTCTGTGCTGGGTCTCTGGGGCGGGCTCGTTGCCCAGAGCGTCGGCGGCGGTGCCGGTCGGGTTGCACCGGGTCCGGGCTTGGCCGGAGTGCGCCTCGCCGGGCGGCGAGGAGGCCGTGTGCAGGAGTTCGCCGGGCCCGCCAAGGCGGGCGGAGCCGGAGCCGGCCGACTTGGCGAGCTGGTTGAGGCGATCCTGTTGGGTGTTGGCAGCGTGGAGGAGTTCACGCATCCTCCCAATGTGCTCCTTGAGCTCCTCGGCCGCGAGTTGGTCGAGGCCGACCGCGGCTGCCTCCGCAACGCGCATGTTCTTGACTAGGGTCTCGTAGACGGTTCGGACGGCGCCGAAGGCCCGACCGATCGCTCCTCCCCGGGTGCGAGTATCCGCGGCCCGGCTTAGCTCGGCCACGGAGGGCGTGAATCCGTGGGCAGTGTCGTGCTCCATCTGAGCAGCTTCTAGGAGATGCCTAGTGGTGACCAGTGTCTCGGACAGGTCCAGCCTCTGCTGGCGCCTGTCCTCAAGCTGGGTTCGGGCTTCAGCGACGTTGGTGGCGTCGACGTCGGTGCCGATGGGGATGCGGAGGCTCTGCATCGCGGCGCGCAGCGGGTCGGACGGCTTCGTCCATGCCGTGGCAGCCGCGGCTTCGGCGACTCTTCTCGCCTTGCTCGATGAGGAAGAGGCGCCATCACCGGTGACGAAGACCTCCACGTGGGTGTCCATCGGCGCGGCGGTGAATCCGCCGCTGAGAGAGAGCGGGGAGTCGGAGTAGCTGAGCACCTCGCTGGGGTACTCATCGGCCGCGATCGCGTCGGAAATGCGCGGCGCGGTGAAGGAGGCGGCGAGCGCGCCGGTGACGTCGTCCGCCAGAGCGACGGACTCGTCAGAATAGGAGAAGGGCCCCGTCCGAAGCATGCTTCCGGCCGGCTCCTCGAGCTTCCCCATGGTGGGTGCCAACTGTGGTGGTGGGCGCACGGCAGATGCCAAGGGATGGCTAAAGAGAGGAGGAGGCTCGAGGGCACTAGTGGGCTCCGGAGGCGAGGTTGATATGCGCGGGCGCGGGACACCGGATATACCCAGGTTCGGGGCTCTCCAGAGAGATAACACCCCTAGTCCTGCCGAGTTTAGTTCGATGGTCGATAGTACAATGTTGCTCCAGGAGCTGTGTGAGGGAGGAAGGAGGCCGGCCAAGGTTTGGGCTGCTCCTTCTCCTTGGTGTTGCTATGCAGTGCCTAGTCCTGTGCTTGCCTGGGTTTCTCTTTCTTTGCTTATCTCGTATTGCTTCGCCTCACATGCCATGCCCCTGTAGGCGTGGGCTCCTGGGGGGTTTTATAGATCAACCCACCCAGGGTTACAACGGTAATATGCCGAGTCGGTGGGTCTGTATTGTCAGTGTTTGGGGTACCGTCTGGGTCCCGCTTGTGGGCTTGTGGTTCGTCGGGTTCCCCTAGGGGCGGGCCCCGTGTACCTAGGGGACTGTGTGCCGTCTTGTTGATCATCATGGCGTGGACGAGTCGAGCCACGCACAGTGTTCTCCGTCAGGCCGCCACTTGCTGTCATCAGCTGTGAGGGTGGGAACACTGTTGCCGTGCCAGCCCTGGTCAGCGGGTAGGTAAGGGGCACTATTGCCATGCTCTGGCTAACCATGGGCATGGGCGGGAGCACTATAGTCTTGGTCATCGGTGATTGAGGTCTCGTCCCATCGTACGGCCTGGATGGGACGGGAGCTGACCCGTGGCTGGGTTGCCGTGGACGCCACAGGTGGGATGGCTTGTTGGGGAAGCCATGGTTGCGTCGGGTTGAATTGCCTTGCGCCAGTGCTGCGGCCGGGTCGACGTACCTTGCCGAGTCGAGGGTCTTGGCCGGTTGCGGTCCTTGCCGGGTAGAGCGACCCGGCCTGGTGCACGCCGGTTTGTGGGGCGTTGCGGGCCCCGCTGTTTTTGAAATAGATCCGGGTTCCGTTGCCTGCCCGGGGTTCATCCCCCCGACACCTAGGGTTTCTGGAATTTTGGGTATTTATAGAGCAAAGAGGCGGTGCGGGGGGCGGCCGAGGTGTGCACAACCCACCTGGGCGCGCCTTGGTGGGTTGTGCTCCCCTCAGAGCCCCCCTCGGGTACTTTCTTGGCCCATTGTGTGTCTTCTGGTCCAGAAAAAATCACCAAATATTTTTGCTGCATTTGGACTCCGTCTGGTATTGATTTCCTGCAAAGTAAAAAACAAGCAAAAATAACAGCAACTGGCACTGGGCACTGGCACTGGGCACTGGCCCAAAAAATGATATAAAGTTGCTACAAAATGATTGTAAAACATCCAAGAATGATAATATAACAACATGGAACAATCAAAAACTATAGATACGTTGGAGACGTATCAATATGGTGGCTGTTTTATAGAAGGCTAAAAAGTGGGTTTAATGCACCGGCGAAAGGTGCGCGGTACTAGAGTGGCTATCAAAGGTGGAAGGATGAGAGAGCATATAATCCATGGACTCAACATTAGTCATAAATAACTCACATACTTATTGCAAAAAAATCTATTAGCGCTTGAAGCGAAGTACTACTACGCATGCTCCTAAGGGAGAGGTTGGTAGGAGTTAACCATTGCGCGCTCCCGACTTTCATGGAACGGAAAACAATCAAGAATAAGTTGTGTGCCAACTTCATCACATAATTAGAAGACCATACATGTATGCTGCGGGAATCACAAACCTTAACGCAATTATTTCTTTGACTCCACAATTTACTACTAGCATGAATCTAATATCACTGTCTTCATATCTCAAAATAAATGCAAGGAATCAAACTTCTCATGTACCCAATGCTCTATATGAAAGTTTTTTTATATCTCCATTGGATGCCTATCATATTAGGAGTAAAATCATAACCAAAGCAAATTACCATGCTATGGTGGTGAGAGTGGTGGTGGAGCACCGACAATGCTTCACTAAGCATCGTCAGGACGAGGCGGTGGAACTATAGAGTAACAGGAGAGAGAGAGAGAGAGAGAGAGAGAGAGAGAGAGGGGCGCCAAGGGATTTGCGTGTCCTCTTGGGGCACCCCTCCTCTCTCTATATATAGGAGGAGGGGCGCGGGGAATAGCCCTCCAAACCCTAGGGAGCAGCCAAGGGGGGAGGAGGTGGAATCCTAGTCCTCCTCTTTCCCTTCCATACAAAGGTGGACTTTCCACATTTCCCAACTGCATGGGCCTTGAGAGACTTGTGTGCGCCTGGCCCAATAAGACCATGGAGCCTCCCCTTAGTCCATGCTGACCCTTGGGACCTGGTGGAACCCTTGGTCGACTTCTGGACTCCTCTGGAAGTTTCCGGGACCTTCTGGAAGTTGCCCGGTTGTAACGCCCCGGATACAACTTTCCATATTCGTAACTCCGACTCTTGCCATTTCTGGCTATGTGATTTATTATTTTCCTCCGTGGTTGGGTTTTTGTCTGTTGTTTTGCATTTTGTTCTAGTTATGCATCTCGTCTCATGGCATCATGCGCATTGCATTTGCATGTTTTCATAAAGATTGCATCCGTTCGTAGTTGGTGCGTTCCCCACCCCTTGCCTTCATAGACCGTTTCGAGTCCAACCGGGTTCTCGTTCCCTCCTTTGCAGCCCCCTCGTGTGCGCGTCTGAAACCTTTTTCGAACCCGACCGGAGCAGTCGTCATCGATGAATCCGAATCATCCCCCAACATCCCTAAAACATCTTTGGTTTCTTATTTGAACTCTCCTAGCCTATCTATTCTGAACCTTTGATCTCGATCGGACGTCTGCGATCTGTCCAAATCTTGCTCTTCTAAGCCCACCTAGTTGTTGCACATTTCGGAGCCGTCCGATCTTGATCGAAGGGCTCCAAACAGCCCTCGGTCACCCCCTCCTACTATATATGGACACCCTACTCCTTCATTTTCGGAAACCCTAACCCCTAGACCTTCTTCCCCACTGCCCCGCCGCCACTTGGCGCGCAGCCACCGGTCGCGCCGCCAAGCACACGCCCTGTCTCCCTCCTCGCATAGGGCCCGTCGCTCGAACCCTCCACCCGAGCGCCTCCTCGTCCCAATCCATGCGTGCCTCGCCGGAGTCCGGCCGCCGGACCAGCTCGTCGAAGCTCTCAATGCCGAGGACCTCCTCCTCGCGCCCTCTCTCTTTCTTCCTCTGCCGTTTCCTCTCTCTCACACATCTCTCTCTGCAGGAGACTAGCAGCCATGGACAGCCCCAGGAACTCCCTCGCAGCCGCCTGGATCTGGCGTCTCGCCGGAGAACGCCGTCCTCGCCCAGATCCAACCGCCCCTGCTTCCCGTCGCGCCTCCCCGCCTTGGATCCGGTCATCCCCGCGACGTCCCTGCCGACATGTGCACACCATGGCCTCTGCTTCCTCTTCATCAAGCAGGAGCAGCCCGCTCGCCTCGCTCCCGTTGACCAGCGCGCGTGGCCAGCCTCCTAGGCCGCTAGCTCCATGGCCCAGCCGAAGCCAGCCAGCCCCGGCCTCCTCCAGCCTCACGCCCTCTTGGGCCTTCTCCACCGACCGGGCCAAGGCCCATGGTGAGCGCCCCAGTGCCTACCAGATTCAGCCCAATGAATGTTTTTTTAACTACATGCAAATTTGCTAATTTGTCCAGAGGCTGCCTGTTTTACAGAAAACCCCTTGCACTTCATGCATTTAATTACTCACAAACCGTGCATCGGATTAAAATGTTTCAAACATGTAAAATGCTTAGAATTTTGTGTAGATTAATAATTTGCCACTTTCATCCATGTTTTAAATGTTTAACTTGCTGTTTGTTTAAATTTGCTAATATGCCATATTAAAATGATTTATTCATAACTAAATAACTGTAGCTCCAAATTAATTAAACTTTATATGTAAATGGGGTGGAAAAATGCCTAGTTTAACATGGTGGACTTTATTTTCCTGTTTAATAACAATAAAATATGTTTTAGGGCAGAGCAGTACCAAAACTAAAATATGGACATGAGGATTTTCCGGAATTGTTGTTTTGTGGTTCCGGCCTCATTTAAACTTGCCTAGATAGGTAGTTTTCATATGTTTCATCTCTTGCCATGTTTAACAACATTTAATATTGTTGTGTACCTAAACAAGAGTGAACTAAATATGTCCATGTGGTGTTTTGTCAATATGCAACTCGTTGCATATTGACCTCCACTTAACTTGTAGTATTGTTTGTTGCACTTTGCCATGCCATGCCTCTTTAAACCGGACATGCATCATACTTGGTTGTGCATAGTGCCATGTCTATGTGATGGTTGTTTACCATGTTGTTTGCTTCTTTCCGGTATTGCTTCTTCTTGATAGTTCCGGTAACGTTGCGATTGTGAGGATTTGTTCGACTACTCCCGTTTATCTTCTTCATGGACTCGTTCTTCTTCCTAGCGGGATTTCAGGCAAGATGACCGCTACCCTGGATCTCACTACTATCATTGCTATGCTAGTTGCTTCGTTCTATCGCTTTGCTACGCTTCCTATCACTTGTTCTTCAAGCCTTCCCAAATTGCCATGTCAGCCTCTAACCTTTTCACCCTTCCCAGCAAACCGTTGCTTGGCTATGTTACCGCTTTGCTCAGCCCCTCTTATAGCGTTGCTAGTTGCAGGTGAAGTTGAAGATTGCTCTATGGTGGACAGGATTGTGTTGGGATATCACAGTATCTCTTATTTTAATTGATGCATCTATATACTTGGTAAAGGGTGGAAGACTCGGCCTTATGCCTGGTGTTTTGTTCCACTCTTGCCGCCCTAGTTTCCGTCATACCAGTGTTATGTTCCCGGATTTTGCATTCCTTACGCGGTTGGGTGATTTATGGGACCCCCTTGACAGTTCGCTTTGAATAAAACTCCTCCAGCAAGGCCCAACCTTGGTTTTACCATTTTCCTCACCTAGCCCTTTTTCCCTTGGGTTTCCGGAGCCCGAGGGTCATCTTTATTTACCCCCCCCCCCTCCCGCCCACCGGCCAGTGCTCCTCCGAGTGTTGGTCCAAACTAGAGCACCGTGCGGGACCATTCCTTGGCAACTTGGATTCGTCGGTTCCTGTACGCTTCACTTATCCGGTGTGCCCTGAGAACGAGATATGTGCAGCTCCTATCGGGATTTGTCAGCGCATCGGGCGGCTTTGCTGGTCTTGTTTTACCATTGTCAAAAAGTCTTGTAAACCGGGATTCCGAGTCTGATCGGGTCTTCCTGGGAGAAGGTATATCCTTTGTTGATCGCGAGAGCTTATCATGGGCTAAGTTGGGACACCCCTGCAGGGTATAATCTTTCGAAAGCCGTGCCCGCGGTTATGTGGCAGATGAGAATTTGTTAATGTCCGGTTGTAGATAACTTGACACCAGATCCGAAATAAAATGCATCAACCGCGTGTGTAGCCGTGATGGTCTCTTTTCGGCGGAGTCCGGGAAGTGAACACGGTTTTGGGTTATGTTTCACGTAAGTAGGAGTTCAGGATCACTTCTTGATCATTGCTAGCTTCACGACCATTCCTTTGCTTCTCTTCTCGCTCTTATTTGCGTATGTTAGCCACCATATATGTTTAGTCGCTGCTGCAACCTCACCACTTTACCCCTTCCTTTCCCATTGAGCTTTGCTAGTCTTGATACCCATGGTAATGGGATTGCTGAGTCCTCGTGGCTCACAGATTACTACAACAACGGTTGCAGGTACAGGTTATGCGATGATCATGACGCGAGAGCGATGTTGCTTGTTTTGGAGTTCTTCTTCTGCTTCTTCTTCGATCAGGGGATAGGTTCCAGGTCGGCAGCCTGGGCTAGCAAGGTGGATGTCGTTTGAGTTTCTATTTGTGTTTCATCCGTAGTTGGATGGTGCTCTTATGTAAGATGATGTTGTATTCGTGTGGCATTGTATGCCTTTTGTATGTATCCCCATCTATTATGTAATGTTGATGTAATGATATCCACCTTGCAAAAGCGTTTCAATATGCGGTTCTATCCTTGGTGGGACCTTCGAGTCTCTTTAGGATAGTATCTCATATTGGGTGTGACACCGGTACAATACTGAAAAAACTGAAACTTTTTCCGGAACCCTGAAAACAACTTCCATATATAAATCTTTACCTCCTGACCATTCCGAGACTCCTCGCAACGTCCGGGATCTCATCCGAGACTCCGAACAACATTTGGTTACCAATCATCAAATATCCCAATACTATTCTAGCATCAACGAACGTTAAGCGTGCGACCCTGCGGGTTCAGGAATCATGTAGTCATGACCAAGACACCTCTCCAATCAATAACCAATAGCGGGACTTGGATGCCCATATTGGTTCCTACATATTCAAGGAAGATCTTTTATCGGTTGAACCACGATGTCAAGGATACAGTTAATCCCGTATGCAGTTCCCTTTGTCTGTTGGTATGTTACTTGCCCGAGATTTGATCGTCGGTATCTCATACCTAGTTCAATCTTGTTACCGGCAAGTCTCTTTACTCGTTTTGTAATACAAGATCCCATGAGTAAATCCTTAGTCACATTGCTTGCAATCTTCTTGTGATGTTGTATTATCGAGAGGGCCCAGAGATACCTCTCCATTAAACAGAGTGACAAATCCTAGTCTCGATCCATGCCAACCTAGCAGACACCCACAGAGATACCTGTAGAGCACCTTTATGATCACTCAGTTATGAAGTGACGTTTGATAGCACACAAGGTATTCCTCAGGTATCTGGGAGTTACATGATCTCATGGTCGAAGGAACAGATACTTGACATGAAGAAAGCTATAACGAATAACTTAAACGATCTGATGCTAAGCTTACGGTTGGGTCTAGTCAATCACATCATTCTCCTAATGATGTGATCCCGTTATCAAATGGAAACCATGTATATGGTTAGGAAACCTTAACCATCTTTGACCAATGAGCTAGTATAGTAGAGGTTGACTAGGGACACGGTGTAGTTTATGTATTCACACATGCATTTAAGTTTACGATCAATATAATTCTAGCGTGAAGAATAAACTTTTATCATGAATGAGAAATATGATAATAACCATTTTATTATTACCTCTACGGCATATTTCCAACATCACGTCCACAATAAATCCCGCATGCATGGGCCGAGGGCGCGGTCTGGCGGGGCCCAATCGGTTGCCGCGTCCCGTCACGCGCGTGGCTTGGAATGGCCACACCCGGTGTGGGTCCGCACGTGGCGGCCTGCTGGGCTGCGGTGGGCGCGAACCCCGCATGAATCAGAAGACAAACCGGCGGGTATTTTTGTTTCCCGCCCTGGCCGAGTGCCGTGATGCGGCTTCGAGAAGCCGGCATCTAGTGGGTGTTGCCAGCGTCTATGGTGTCAGACCAGCACCCGGGTGGATGGCGCCACCCAGCCGAGAGCTCGTTCTTTACCAACATATCGCCGACCTCGGGGTAAGCTGCAAAGACTCTCTTGCTATGGGCCGGCGGGCCTTCACAGCTTCGGGGCCTACCATCGGGGGGATGGCCCCCGGGTAGGCCGCGGAACCTAGATCATTTTTCAAAACATCAGGGTGGCAGGCGCCCCACAACCCGGCGGGCTCGCTGGCCGGCTCCCTGGCGTGAGCCGCCAACCCGGTCGGCCGGCTAGCCACGAGTCAGCTGTCGTCCCATCCGGATGTACGGCAAGACAAGTCCCCACGGCAGGGCAGGCGTGGCAACAGTGAGCTACCTAACCGCGCTGACCGAGGCGAGCGTGGGTATAGCATCCCCCGTACCGCTGACCTAGGCAGACAGCAACTGGGCGACGCGACACTGTAGCCACACGGTGCCAACCACTCCATGACGATAGATGAGATGAGGCACAATGCCGTGCAGCCGGTAGGACCTGCACGCCGGCGTACCCGATGACGTGGCGAGCCCCATCATGGGCTCCCAAACGATGACACCAAGGCCCCGCGCCCATATAATCTTACCATTGTACCCTGGGGGGCGGCCTATAAGACCCTAGGAGCCCTCCATGCAAGGGGATTTTCGATCATCTAAGTAGAACACATACACACCCGAGGAGAGGCAAAAGGCCAGCTCCTTCTTCTCTCTCCTGGATATAGCTCCAGGAGCAACATTGTAGCGCTTGCGCATTCCATACCATATTTGGCAGGACTAGGGATGCTAGCTCCCCCGGAGAGCCCCGAACCTGGGTATATCTCGTGTCACTCACTTGCATGTGCCAACCTTGCCTCCGGAACCCACCGGCGTCCTCCCGTAGCCCCCCACTTTAGCCATCCCATGGCATCTGCTGTGAGATCACCATGACAAGTAGGGTACGGGAGGCAGCAGGGTCATGTGTCCCATGTGGGCTGGTCTGTCTCCATGTTCTACTCTTCCTCGCCGGAGATCGCAACTTCACTTCATCGCTCATATCACGGTGCTCATGGAGACGGCGGATGGAAGACGAGAAGGGCTTGGACACCGAACGCAGTCGTGGGATAGATTTAGGGTCGAGCCGGAACGGATCTTTTGTTCTAAATGTTTGAAATCTAATGAAATCATCGTGTTTGCATGAATTTCATCCAGTTTGTATGAAATCCCTCGTGTTTGCACTAGTTTTGTCCGGTTAGTTCAAAAAATTGTTGAAATGTTTGCGGGCAGCATTGGATAACCGCTTCCCGCATCCTTGTCAGTGGACTGGTCCCCCTGTCCATGAATGGATGCGGGGGAAATTTTTGTGTCGGTGTTGGAGATGTCCTAATACAAGTATTGAGCCAAGCAACTATGTGGATCTTTATACGTGGGCTTGAATTATGTTCGACCTTAAACGATTTTAAGCATTTTGCGAGATTCGCTGGTATAAATGGCCAGAAAATCCTATCTACCGCTCGTTGCAGCAAATTGTCAACATAATGCACACTCGAGCAAGGCGAGCACTCTGGGATGCGCGCCCTATTTTACCATAACGTAGCCCCTATTTCAGCCGGTTTCGTGAACCTTCTAGAAGGCCGTGAACCGGTTTTCCATCAAAAAAATTCTGGTTTTTCCCTTTCTTCTTTTTTATTTTTAGTTTTTTTCTTTTCTTTTTCTGTTTCTGTTTCCCTTTTCATTTTCTTTTACTGTAATGATATAAAGTTGCTACAAAATGATTGTAAAACATCCAAGAATGATAATATAACAACATGGAACAATCAAAAACTATAGATACGTTGGAGAGGTATCAATATGGTGGCTGTTTTATAGAAGGCTAAAAAGTGGGTTTAATGCACCAGCGAAAGGTGCGCGGTACTAGAGTGGCTATCAAAGGTGGAAGGATGAGAGAGCGTATAATCCATGGACTCAACATTAGTCATAAATAACTCACATACTTATTGCAAAAAAATCTATTAGCGCTTGAAGCGAAGTACTACTACGCATGCTCCTAAGGGAGAGGTTGGTAGGAGTTAACCATTGCGCGCTCCCGACTTTCATGGAACGGAAAACAATCAAGAATAAGTTGTGTGCCAACTTCATCACATAATTAGAAGACCATACGTGTATGCTGCGGGAATCACAAACCTTAACGCAATTATTTCTTTGACTCCACAATTTACTACTAGCATGAATCTAATATCACTGTCTTCATATCTCAAAATAAATGCAAGGAATCAAACTTCTCGTGTATCCAATGCTCTATATGAAAGTTTTTTTATATCTCCATTGGATGCCTATCATATTAGGAGTAAAATCATAACCAAAGCAAATTACCATGCTATGGTGGTGAGAGTGGTCGTGGAGCACCGACAACGCTTTGCTAAGCATCGTCAGGACGACGCGGTGGAACTACAGAGTAACAGGAGAGAGAGAGAGAGAGAGAGAGAGAGAGAGAGAGGCGCCAAGGGATTTGTGTGTCCTCTTGGGGCACCCCTCCTATCTATATATAGGTGGAGGGGCGCGGGGAATAGCCCTCAAAACCCTAGGGAGCAGCCAAGGGGGAGGAGGTGGAATCCTAGTCCTCCTCTTTCCCTTCCATACAAAGGTGGACTTTCCACCTTTCCCAACTGCATGGGCCTTGAGGGACTTGTGTGCGCCTGGCCCAATAAGACCATGGAGCCTCCCCTAAGTCCATGCTGACCTTGGGACGTGGTGGAACCCTTGGTGGACTTCTGGACTCCTCTGGAAGTTTCCGGGACCTTCTGGAAGCTTCCCGGTACAATACCGAAAAAACTGAAACTTTTTCCGGAACCCTGAAAACAACTTCCATATATAAATCTTTACCTCCCGACCATTCCGAGACTCCTCGCAACGTCCGGGATCTCATCCGAGACTCCGAACAACATTTGGTTACCAATCATCAAATATCCCAATACTATTCTAGCGTCAACGAACGTTAAGCGTGAGACCCTGCGGGTTCAGGAATCATGTAGTCATGACCAAGACACCTCTCCAATCAATAACCAATAGCGGGACTTGGATGCCTATATTGGTTCCTACATATTCAAGGAAGATTTTTTATCGGTTGAACCACGATGTCAAGGATACAGTTAGTCCCGTATGCAGTTCCCTTTGTCTGTTGGTATGTTACTTGCCCGAGATTTGATCGTCGGTACCTCATACCTAGTTCAATCTTATTACCGGCAAGTCTCTTTACTCGTTTTGTAATACAAGATCCCATGAGTAAATCCTTAGTCACATTGCTTGCAATCTTCTTGTGATGTTGTATTATCGAGAGGGCCCAGAGATACCTCTCCATTAAACGGAGTGACAAATCGCAGTCTCGATCCATGCCAACCTAGCAGACACCCACAGAGATACCTGTAGAGCACCTTTATGATCACTAAGTTATGAAGTGACGTTTGATAGCACACAAGGTATTCCTCGGGTATCTGGGAGTTACATGATCTCATGGTCGAAGGAACAGATACTTGACATGAAGAAAGCTATAACAAATAACTTAAACGATCTGATGCTAAGCTTACGGTTGGGTCTAGTCAATCACATCATTCTCCTAATGATGTGATCCCGTTATCAAATGGAAACCATGTCTATGGTTAGGAAACCTTAACCATCTTTGACCATTGAGCTAGTATAGTAGAGGTTGACTAGGGACACGGTGTAGTTTATGTATTCACACATGCATTTAAGTTTTTGATCAATACAATTCTAGCGTGAAGAATAAACTTTTATCATGAATGAGAAATATGATAATAACCATTTTATTATTACCTCTACGGCATATTTCCAACATCACGTCCACAATAAATCCCGCATGCATGGGCCGAGGGCGCGGTCTGGCGGGGCCCAATCGGCTGCCGCATCCCGTCACGCGCGTGGCTTGGGATGGCCACACCCGTCGTGGGTCCGCACATGGCGGCCCGCTGGGCTGCGGTGGGTGCGAACCCCGCATGAATCAGAAGACAAACCGACGGGCATTTTTGTTTCCCGCCCTGGCCGAGTGCCGTGATGCGGCTTCGAGAAGCCGGCATCTAGTGGGTGTTGCCAGCGTCTATGGTGTCAGACCAGCACCCGGGTGGATGGCGCCACCCAGCCGAGCGCTCGTTCTTTACCAGCATATCGCCGACCTTGGGGTAAGCTGCAAAGACTCTCTTGCTATGGGCCGGTGGGCCTTCACAGCTTTGGGGACTACCATCAGGGGGATGGCCCCCGGGTAGGCAGCGGAACCTAGATCCTTTTTCAAAACATCGGGGTGGCAGGAGCCCCACAACCCGGCGGGCTCGCTGGCCGGCTCCCTTGTGTGAGCCGCCAACCCGGCCGGCCGGCTAGCCGCGACTCAGCGGTCGTCCCATCCGGATGTACGGCAAGACAAGTCCCCTTGGCGGGGCAGGCGGGGCAACAGTGAGCTACCTAACCGCGCTGACCGAGGCGAGCATGGGTATAGCATCCCCCGTACCGCTGACCTAGGCAGACAGCAACCGGGCGACGCGACACTGTAGCCACACGGTGCCAACCACTCCGTGACGATAGACGAGACGAGGCACAATGCCGTGCAGCCGGCAGGACCTGCACGCCGGTGTACCCGATGACGCGGCGGGCCCCATCATGGGCTCCCAAACGATGACACCAAGGCCCCGCGCCCATATAATCTTACCATTGTACCCCGGGGGGCGGCCTATAAGACCCTAGGAGCCCTCCATGCAAGGGGATTTTCGATCATCTAAGTAGAACACATACACACCCGAGGAGAGGCAAAAGGCCAGCTCCTTCTTCTCTCTCCCAGATACAGCTCCAGGAGCAACCTTGTAGCGCTTGCGCATTTCATACCATATTTGGCAGGACTAGGGATGCTAGCTCCCCCGGAGAGCCCCGAACCTGGGTATATCTCGTGTCACTCACTTGCGTGTGCCAACCTTGCCTCCGGAACCCACCAACGTCCTCCCGTAGAGCCCCACTTTAGACATCCCATGGCATCTGCTGTGAGATCACCACGACAAGTAGGGTATGGGAGGCAGCAGGGTCATGTGTCCCATGTGGGCTGGTCCGTCTCCATGTTCTACTCTTCCTCGCCGGAGATCGCAACTTCACTTCATCGCTCATATCACGGTGCTCATGGAGACGGCGGATGGAAGACGAGAAGGGCTTGGACGCCGAACACAGTCATGGGATAGATTTAGGGTCGAGCCGGAACCGATTTTTTTGTTCTAAATGTTTGAAACATAATGAAATCATCGTGTTTGCATGAATTTCATCCAGTTTGTATGAAATCCCTCGTGTTTGCACTAGTTTTGTCCGGTTAGTTCAAAAAATTGTTGAAATGTTTGCGGGCAACATTGGATAACCGCTTCCCGCATCCTTGTCAGTGGACTGGTGCCCCTGTCCATGAATGGATGCGGGGGAAATTTGTGTGTCGGTGTTGGAGATGTCCTAATACAAGTATTGAGCCAAGCAACTATGTGGATCTTTGTACGTGGGCTTGAATTATGTTCGACCTTAAACGATTTTAAGCATTTTGCGAGATTCGCTGGTATAAATGGCCAGAAAATCCTATCTACCGCTCGTTGCAGCAAATTGCCAACCAAATGCACACTCGAGCAAGGCGAGCACTCTGGGATGCGCGCCCTATTTTACCATAACGTAGCCCCTGTTTCAGCCGGTTTCGTGAACCTTCTAGAAGGCCGTGAACTGGTTTTCCAAAAAAAAATCTGGTTTTTCCCTTTCTTCTTTTTTATTTTTAGTTTTTTCTTTTCTTTTTCTGTTTCTGTTT
>NC_057810.1:525296717-525306123 GCF_018294505.1 Triticum aestivum | reverse complement strand
CTCGCCCGGCGCAGCCCCGTCCGACGCCCTCCGCCGCCACGCGCCGCCCCGGGTCGCCGGATCCGGCCCCCGGCGACCACCTCCTCCACGCCGGCGAGCTACCCCGGCGCCCCTCCACCTCTCTCCGGCCGCCGCGCCATCGCCGGCATCTCCTGTGGCCGCGAGATCGGATTGGGAGCGGGTAGCTACAGTAAACCCTAGCGCCCCCCGTTGACTTTCTCCCTCTCCCATTCTATTTTTCTTGCTACTTTGACTGCTTGTATCTCCGCAACCGTAGCTCCGTTTTGGGCATATGATATATCAAAATCTTCGCCTCGATATGTACATCATTTCATTCCATTGCATCATTTGCATTTGAGGTCATGTTGATACCCAAAATGCTGTTAGAAGGAGGCTTCGTGAGTTAAATTGCAGATCCGTTAGTTCATCATGCACTTTTGTCATTTTTGCTATGTTTAATTCGTGCATGATATGCCTGTGCCCCTTTGGGATGTATTGTGAAGCATTTTGTCTTCTTTCCAGAGGTGCCACCCATGCATTTTTAGGATGTGTGTGTTGTCTTGTGCAAGCTTGCGAAGAGAGGTACCTGAGATTGTAGATTTCAGGGACTTAGTGATTTTCGCTAAGTCTGGGATATTTTAGTTCATGATGCTATATGTCCAGCTTGTTTACTAGTGATCCGTGCCTCTTTTGAGGATGATCAGTAAGGGAGTTTTGATATTTATGTCATGCTCTATCCATCCATGTCTTTGTTGACATTTGTGGAGTGCTCTAGGTTGACTCAATCGAGCTCAACTTTTGCTTCGTTGTTAATCTGGGCAGATCGTCAACTTGTTTGCGATTTCGCTGATGCTACCGTTAGTGTTCCATGCATGCTATGCCTTCGTTCTTGCCATGTGTAGCTAGCACTTTGTGCCTTCTTGCTGGTTATTTGCTTTCCTTGCCATGACTTGCACCGTAGTGAGTGCATCGAGCTCGTTTACATGCCTTCGTGAGTTAAATTTCAGCATGTCTCAGTTTTCACTAAGTCTGAAAACTGATTGTGTTCGAGCGATGTTCGTGAGCTCGGTAGAGTATTTTGTGAACCCTTTTGGCCCCAGGTCACTTTGGGTGTTTTATTAAGCTTGTTGAGTATCTCCATGCCATGTTCTTACTTGTCATGTTCAGGTTTTCTATCATGTTGTTTTGCTGCTCCGAAGAGAGCATCGTGATCTGAAATTTCGTTGCATCACTGCCATGGCTCAGTGCTAGTGTTTTGTCAACCATCTTGTGTACATCACTGCCATGTATTTTGTTTTCATGTTTGGTGGCTGTAGCATGTTCATTTCGTTGCATTTAGATGCCTACTTGCTGTAAATCGCAGACCGGTGTCATATCTTAAAACGCTCGCCATTTCTAAACCGTAGCTCCGATTCCTATGATCTTTATATCGTTTTCAAGCGATTTCATCCCCTCTATCCAGTGGCACACTTGGTTTCCCAAGTTGATGCCAGGTTCATGCATTTTCTGTCATATCTTGCATTTTGCATCCTGCATCGCATCCCGCATAGCATATCGTCATTTCATCATATTGCTTGGTCTTGCCCGTGGTTGATTGTATCCTTGTTGCTTGTTTGTCTTGTTGGGTAGAGCCGGGAGACGAGTTCGCTACCGAGGAGCCCGTTGAGTTTGCTTGTGAGGATCCAGTCAACTCTGACAACTGTGCAGGCAAGATGATCATACCCTCGAAATCACTACTATCTTTGCTATGCTAGTTTGCTCGCTCTTTTGCTTTGCCACTGCTACGATGCCTACCTTTTGCTTGTCAGCCTCCCATTTGCCATGTTGAACCTCTAACCCACCATTGTCCTAGCAAACCGTTGATTGGCTATGTTACCGCTTTGCTCAGCCCTTCTTATAGCGTTGTTAGTTGCAGGTGAAGATTGGAGCCGTTCCTTGTTGGAACATTTATTTACTTGTTGGGATATCATTATATTGCTATGTTATCTTAATGCATCTATATACTTGGTAAAGGGTGGAAGGCTCGGCCTCTCGCCTAGTGTTTTGTTCCACTCTTGCCGCCCTAGTTTTCCGTCATATCGGTGTTATGTTCCCGGATTGTTGCGTCCCTTACGCGGTTGGGTTATAATGGGAACCCCTTGATAGTTCGCCTTGATTAAAGATTTTCCAGCAATGCCCAACATTGGTTTTACCATTTTCCACCTAGCCTCTTTTTCCCTTGGGTTTCCGGAGCCCGAAGGTCATCTTATTTTAACCCCCCGGGCCAGTGCTCCTCTGAGCGTTGGTCCAAACTAGAGTCCTGTGCAGCGCCCCCTCGGGGAAACTCGAGGTTTGGTTTTAGTTGTACAGAGCGCTCATCTGAGTGTGCCCTGAGAAAGAGATATGTGCAGCTCCTATCGGGATTTGTCGGCACATTCGGGCGGTGTTGCTGGTCTTGTTTTAACCTTTCGAAGCATCTTGTTGTACCAAGATACCGAGTCTGATCGGTGTGTCTTGGGTGGAGGTCTATTCCTTCGTTGACCGTGAGAGCTTGTTATGGGCTAAGTTGGGACCCCCCTGCAGGGTTTGATCTTTCGAAAGCCGTGCCCACGGTTATGGGCGGATGGGAATTTGTTAACGTCCGGTTGTAGATGACTTGAACTAAACTTAATTAAAATGAATCAACCGTGTGTGTTACCGTGATGGCCCCTTCTCGGCGGAGTCCGGGAAGTGGACACGGTGTTGGAGTTATGCTTGCGCAGGATGTTCCTTTAGCTTCTCGCTCGTGCTTCGCCTTCTCTTCTCGCTCTCTTTTGCGTATAAGTTAGCCACCACATATGCTAGTCGCTTGCTGCAGCTCCACCTATATTTGCCTTATCCATTCCTATGAGCTTAAATAGTTTTGATCGCGTGGGTGTGAGATTGCTGAGTCCCTGTGGCTCACAGATACTACAACTCCAGATGCAGGTCCAGGCGTTTCTGCTCCAGTTGACGATTACGAGCTTCAGTGGGAGTTCGACGAGGACTCTCAGCGATACTATGTTTCCTTTCCCGATGATCAGTAGTGGTGCCTAGTTGGGGTTATCGATTCAGGACCTTGTCGCATGTTGGGGGTCCTTTCTATTTTGGCGCCGTAGTCGGGCCATGAGTGTTTGTTTGATGGATGTTATTTATGTACTCTGATGTGACGTGGCGAGTGTAAGCCAACTATGTTATCTCCCCCTTTTATTATGTATTACATGGGATGTTGTAATGATTGCCTGACTTGCGACATTGCTTTCAATGCGGTTATGCCTCTAAGTCGTGCCTCGACACGTGGGAGCTATAGCCGCATCGAGGGCGTTACAAGTTGGTAATCAGAGCCATCCCCGACCTTAGGAGCCCCATTGCTTGATCGTTTTTAGCAGCCGAGTTGTGTCTAGAAAAATGTTTTGAGTCCTTAGGAATTATATATCGGAGAGCTTAGGAATTCTTTTTACTTCCCAGTCTCCTCATCGCTCTGGTAAGGCATCCTGGCGTAGAGTTTTGACTCTTCTCTTCTAAAATTTCACTAAAAAATTTTTTTAGGATCACGCGAGTATCTTGGTTTTGTTTCGATGGTTTTGTGACGAGAACATTGTTCTTGGTGCCTCCTGTCTTTAGGGGTTGTGGCAGTGTCCCGGGGAGTTGAGCTCCGAGGTGTTGTCATCACAATTTTATCGTTGCAATTCTGGTATACTTGAGATATGTTCGCCGACATCGAAAATCTCTTTTATGCAGTTCGTTGGTGAGATAACCTCGACGCCACCCAGTACTGGGGCGGGAGTTCGGGAGTATCGCCATAACTTGTATAACGGATGCTTTTCGAAGGTTGAGGTAGATGGTTTCCGAAGTTTTCCTGGTTATGTGTTGAAGGATGGATACAGCTGGATGTAGGATTTGCTAGTTTGGGTGAGATATTGTGCTTCCCCTGTATCCCCAACACCTGATTGCATAACCGGAAAGGTTCGGGAGTTTCATAGGTGGGAATTCTAGTAGCTCTAGTTCTTCTTCCACGGATATTGGTTTGAGATTGGGATTTCTTACCGATTATTCGTTCTTGATCCGTACCTTGTTGATTTATTTCTCTACCTTAATTCTTCGTGGCTTCTCAATTTATGGATATGTGATCAATTGAAGAGGAATGCATTCGTTCATTTTGTTCGGATGTGAAGACTATATGTTGCAATTTTCATTCCGTTGGATTCAGCTTCTATATTGTTGTCTATCTATGTGCTAATGGTGGTCAACCTGTTCAGGATGGCTCCTCCAACGCGCACGACTCCGAGTCCTAATCCGCCTCCACCTCCGCCTCCTCCGGAAGCATGGCAAGCTGTGATGGCCGCTACTAATGCAAACACACATTTGATCATGCAAATCCTTCAAGAGCGCAATCAAGGCAGTCAAGGGAATCAAGGCCATAATCAGCACCACTTTGCTACTCTGAACCAGTTCCTTGCTAATGGCCCAAAGACGTTCAGCGGTTGTGTTGAGGCTACCGATGCTGACGATTGGCTAGTGGATCTGGGCAAGCATTTTGAATGCAGCAACGTCAGGCCTGAAGATTTCGTCAAGTTCGCTTCTTTCCAGCTCAAAGATCAGGCTGCAGAGTGGTTCCAGCAGTACAAGGATTCCAGAGGTGGACGTGTTATCACTTGGGACGATTTCCGTCAAGATTTCCGCGCTCATCACATCCCTCAAAGTGTGGTTGAGAGTAAGCGTCAGGAATTCCGCAATCTGAAGCAAGGCTCTTTGTCTGTCTATGACTACAACAAGTTGTTCCAGAAGCTCGCCCGTTTTGCCAAGCAGGATTTTCCTGATGAGAAGAGCATGATCTATCAGTTCAGGGGTGGTCTTCGTGAGGAAATCCAGCTCGCTCTTGTCCTCTTTGAGCCGTTGAGATACGATGAGTTCTACAACATGGCACTGAAGCAAGAGGCTGCTCAGATGAGATGTGATGCTTCCAGGAAGCGTGCCAGAGATGTTACTCCTTCTTCCTCTACTCAAGTGGTCAAGCAGCAGAAGTATTGGCTTCCTCCTCCTCCGTTCCGTCAGCCGTATCAGCAGAAGAGTAAAGGTGGTAGTGGTTTCTCCCACCCACCCAACCCAGGCTTTCAGAACAAGGCTTCGTCTCAAGCTCCAAGACCGAGTGCTCCGTATCACCATCCGCTTTCAAAGGTCACGTGCAACAAGTGCCAACAGAAGGGTCACTATGCCAACAAGTGTACCAACCAGAGGCGTCTTCCTCCTCCTCCTCCTGTCAGATCGGCAAGTACAGCTGTGGTCAAGCACAATTCCAAGCACGCCAAGGTCAATATGGTGAATGCAGCTCAGGCAGAGGATTCTTCAGATGTGATCATGGGTAACCTTCCTGTTAACCATGTTCCTGCAAAAGTTCTTTTTGACACAGGTGCATCGCATTGCTTCATTTCCAAACCTTTTGCATCAAAGTATGAGTGTGATTATCAGTATCTGCAAAGTTCCTTGCAAATTGTGTCACCGGGCAAGCAGATGACAGCTAACACCTGCGTCCCTGAGGTTACTATCACATTGGGTGACTACAAGTTCCTTTCTTCCCCAATTGTTCTCGGTAACTCGGATATTGATCTTATTCTCGGAATGGATTGGCTTTCTAAGCACAAGGCACATCTTGACTGTGCTGCCAGGCAGATTCAATTGACTCATTCGTCTGAGGATGTCATTGTCTTTGCCGCTCGGGATAATACCATCCGGTTGTTTTCTCTCAATGAGAAGGGTGAATTGGATGCCATCTCTCAAATTCCTGTCGTGTGCGAATATCAAGACGTCTTTCCAGAAGAACTTCCAGGGATGCCTCCAAACCGGCCGGTCGAATTCGTTATTGAACTTGAGCCCGGTACGGAACCTGTGTGCAAACGTCCTTACAAGCTCGGCCCCGAAGAGTTGAAGGAGTTGAAGAAGCAACTCGATGAGCAAGAAAGATTGGGTCTCATTCGGCCTAGTACTTCTCCGTGGGGTTGTGGTGTTCTTTTTGTGAAGAGGAAGGATGGATCGAGTCGACTTTGTGTGGATTACCGTCCAGTAAACAAGAAGACCATCAAGAACAAATACCCACTTCCCAACATCAATGAGCTATTCGAACAACTCAAGGGTGCTCAAGTATTCTCCAAGCTTGATCTCCGTATGGGTTATCATCAGATTCGTATTCGTGAGCAAGATATTCCCAAGACGGCGTTCAGAACAAGCTTTGGTTCATATGAATACACCGTCATGTCTTTTGGCCTCGCCAACACTCCTCCGACGTTCTCTCGCATGATGAACTTCATCTTCAACCCCTACACCAATGAATTCGTTTTGGTCTATCTCGACGACATTCTGGTTTTCTCGAAGAACAAGGAAGATCATGCCAAGCACTTGCGTTTGGTACTTGACAAGCTCAGAGAACATCAGTTCTACGCCAAGTTCTCCAAGTGTGAATTTTGGCTCGATGAGGTTCTTTATCTTGGTCATATCATCTCTGCCAAGGGCATTTCCGTGAATCCTGAGAAGGTGTCCGCAATTGTGAATTGGGAACCTCCTCAGAACGTGAAGCAACTCCGCAGTTTTCTCGGTCTCGCAAGCTATTGCAGAAGATTCGTTGAAAACTTTTCTAAGATCGCCAAGCCTCTCTCAAATCTTCTTCAGAAGCACGTCAAGTACGTTTGGTCTCCGGAGTGTGATATTGCTTTCAACACTTTGAAAGAGAAATTGATCACTGCTCCAGTTCTGACTCCGCCTGATGAAACCAAGTCGTACGAGGTCTTTTGTGATGCCTCTCTCCAAGGTCTCGGTGCTGTACTGATGCAAGAGAAGAAAGTTGTTGCTTATACCTCTCGCCAGTTGAAACCTAATGAGAAGAACTACCCCACTCATGATCTCGAGTTGGCGGCAGTTGTGCACGCTTTGTTGACTTGGAGACATCTTCTATTGGGAAGGAAAGTGGATATTTTCACTGATCACAAGAGTCTCAAGTACATCTTCACTCAGCCTAATCTCAACCTCAGACAGACTCGATGGGTCGAAATGATTCAAGAGTACAATCCGAGTATCGAGTATACTCCAGGCAAGGCTAATGTGATTGCTGACGCTTTGAGCAGAAAAGCATATTGCAACAGTCTGATTCTCAAGCCTTATCAACCCGAGCTTTGTGAAGCTTTCCGCAAACTTAATATGCAAATTGTTCCTCAAGGTTTCCTCGCCAACCTTCAAGTCTCTCCTACCTTAGAAGACCAGATTCGCCAAGCCCAACTTCTTGATGCTATGGTGAAGAAGGTGAAGATTGGTATTGCAAAGAGTCAGTCCAAGTACAAGTGCTTCCGACTTGATGACAAGGACACTCTCTTCTTTGAGGATCGAATTGTTGTGCCCAAAGGTGAACTCCGTAAGGTGATCATGAACGAGGCTCACAACTCTCTCCTCTCCATCCACCCTGGTAGTACGAAGATGTATCAGGACCTCAAGCAAGCTTATTGGTGGACTCGAATGAAGCGCGAGATCGCTCAATTCGTGAACGAATGTGATGTCTGCAGAAGAGTGAAGGCAGAACACCAAAGGCCAGCTGGTCTCCTCCAACCTCTTGCCATTCCAGAATGGAAGTTTGACCACATTGAAATGGACTTCGTGACTGGGTTTCCAAAGTCCAAGCGTGGCAATGATGATATCTTCGTTGTCATCGACAAGCTCACCAAAGTGGCTCATTTTCTGCCTATCAAAGAGTCTATCACTGCAGCTCAATTGGCGGAACTCTATACCTCTCGCATTGTCTCTCTCCACGGTATTCCTCAAGTGATATCTTCAGACCGTGGCAGCATCTTTACCTCCAAGTTTTGGGATTCTTTTCAGAAAGCCATGGGCACCAACATCTGCTTCAGCACAGCTTTCCATCCTCAAACAAGCGGTCAAGTCGAGCGTGTCAACCAAATTCTTGAAGATATGCTCAGGGCTTGTGTGATCTCCTTCGGCATGAAGTGGGAGGACTGTCTTCCTTATGCTGAATTCTCATACAACAACAACTTTCAAGCAAGTTCGGGCAAGGCCCCCTTTGAAATTCTTTGTGGCAGGAAGTGCCGTACCCCTCTCAACTGGTCTGAAACCGGTGAACGTCAGCTGCTGGGTAATGACTTAATCACAGAAGCAGAAGAAATGTGCAAAGTCATTCGTGATAACCTCAAAGCAGCCCAGTCCCGCCAGAAGTGCTACTATGATAGTAAGCACCGTGAATTAGCTTTCGAGATCGGAGATCATGTTTACCTCCGCGTCTCTCCCATGAAAGGTACTCGTCGCTTCGGTATCAAAGGGAAGCTTGCCCCTAGATACGTGGGACCTTTCAAGATTGTCAGCAAGAGAGGCGACCTCGCCTATCAACTCGAGCTTCCTTCAAACTTTGCAAATGTTCATGATGTGTTCCATGTCTCTCAGCTTCGAAAGTGCTTCAAGACTCCTGACCGCACCGTCAACTTCGAGGACATTGAGCTCCAAGAAGATCTCTCCTATCGTGAGCACCCAGTTGCTATTCTCGAAGAGACTGAACGCAAGACTCGCAACAAGTCAATCAAATTTCTCAAAGTCAAGTGGTCACACCATTCCGACCGTGAAGCTACCTGGGAACGCGAGGATCACCTCCGTTCTGAGTACCCAGAGTTCTTTTAGTCCTAGATCTCAGGTCGAGATCTTTTCGTAGTGGTGGAGTGTTGTAACGCCCCAGATATACTTTCCATATTTGTATCCAACTCTTGTCGTCCCCGGCGCTAAGTTATATTTATTTCTCGGGTTCGGGTCTTTGTCTCCGTGTGTTGTTTTCGTTTTCATGCATCTCATATCATGTCATCTCGTGCATTGCATTTGCATACATGTTCATCTCATGCATTCGAGCATTTTCCCCGTTGTCCGTTTTGCATTCCGGCGCTTCGTTCTCCTCCGGTGGTCATTTCTAGTCTTCTTTCGTGTGTGGGGTTTAAACATTTCCGGATTGGACCGAGACTTGCCAAGCGGCCTTGGTTTACTACCGGTAGACCGCCTGTCAAGTTTCGGGTCATTTGGACTTCGTTTGATACTCCAACGGTTAACCGAGGGACCGGAAAGGCCTCGTGTGTGTTGCAGCCCAACACCCCCCAAATTTGGCCCAAAACCCACCAAACTCTGCTCCATGTCCTAGAACGTTCGATCACGATCGTGTGGGCGAAAACCGCACCTCATTTGGACTCTCCTAGCTCCCTCTATGCCTATTTATACCCCCTCCATTCGGATCTCTTCTTCCCCTGTCCGAAACCCTAGTCCAAAAAAAAAACCTCCTCCGCCGCCGACGGACACGTCCGCCCCAGCGCCGGACGCGTCCGCCGCCGCCCGCCTCCGCCACTCAGGCGCTGCCACGTGGGCGCGCGCCCACTTCGCC